>NW_027675489.1:357500-407500 GCF_965601325.2 Salmo salar
TGTGTGTGTGTGTTGTCTGTGTGTGTGTGTTGTCGGTGTGTGTGTGTGTGTGTGTGTTGTCGGTGTGTGTGTGTGTGTTGTCTGTGTGTGTGTTGTCGGTGTGTGTGTGTGTGTGTTGTCGGTGTGTGTGTGTGTGTGTGTGTGTGTTGTCGGTGTGTGTGTGTTGTCGGTGTGTGTGTGTGTGTTGTCGGTGTGTGTGTGTGTTGTCGGTGTGTGTTTGTTGTCGGTGTGTGTGTGTGTGTGTGTGTTGTCGGTGTGTGTGTGTGTGTGTGTGTTGTCGGTGAGTATGTGTGTGTGTTGTCGGTGTGTGTGTGTGTGTGTTGTCGGTGTGTGTGTGTGTGTGTTGTGTGTGTGTGTGTTGTCGGTGTGTGTGTGTGTGTGTGTTGCTGGTGTGTGTGTGTGTGTGTTGTCGGTGTGTGTGTGTGTTGTCGGTGTGTGTGTGTGTGTGTGTGTTGTCGGTGTGTGTGTGTGTGTTGTCGGTGTGTGTGTGTGTGTTGTCGGTGTGTGTGTGTGTGTGTTGTAGGTGTGTTTGTGTGTGTGTGTTGTCGGTGTGTGTGTGTGTGTGTTGTCGGTGTGTGTGTGTGTGTTGTGTGTGTGTGTGTTGTCGGTGTGTGTGTGTGTGTTGTCGGTGTGTGTGTGTGTGTGTGTTGTCGGTGTGTGTGTGTGTTTTGTCGGTGTGTTTGTGTGTGTGTTGTCGGTGTGTATGTGTGTGTTGTCAGTGTGTGTGTGTGTGTGTGTTGTCGGTGTTTGTGTGTGTGTGTGTGTTGTCGGTGTGTGTGTGTGTGTGTGTTGCTGGTGTGTGTGTGTGTGTGTGTGTTGTCGGTGTGTGTGTGTTGTCGGTGTGTGTTTGTGTGTGTTGTCGGTGTGTTTGTGTGTGTGTTGTCGGTGTGTGTGTGTGTGTGTGTGTGTGTGTGTGTTGTCGGTGTGTGTGTGTGTGTTGTGTGTGTGTGTGTTGTCGGTGTGTGTGTGTGTGTTGTCGGTGTGTGTGTGTGTGTGTTGTCGGTGTGTTGTCGGTGTGTGTGTGTGTGTGTGGTCGGTGTGTGTGTGTGTGTTGTCGGTGTGTGTGTGTGTGTGTGTTGTCGGTGTGTGTGTGTGTGTGTTGTCGGTGTGTGTGTGTGTTGTCGGTGTGTGTGTGTGTGTGTGTGTGTTGTCGGTGTGTGTGTGTGTGTTGTCTGTGTGTGTGTTGTCGGTGTGTGTGTGTGTGTGTTGTCGGTGTGTGTGTGTGTGTGTTGTCAGTGTGTGTCTGTGTGTTATCGGTGTGTGTGTGTGTGTGTGTGTTGTCGGTGTGTGTGTGTGTCTCTGTGTTGTCGGTGTGTGTGTGTGTGTGTTGTCGGTGTGTGTGTGTGTGTGTTGTCTGTGTGTGTGTGTGTGTGTTGTCAGTGTGTGTGTGTGTGATGTCGGTGTGTGTGTGTGTGTGTTGTGTGTGTGTGTGTTGTCGGTGTGTGTGTGTTGTCGGTGTGTGTGTGTGTGTGTGTTGTCGGTGTGTGTGTGTGTGTTGTCTGTGTGTGTGTTGTCAGTGTGTGTGTGTGTGTGTTGTCGGTGTGTGTGTGTGTGTGTGTGTGTGTGTGTTGTCGGTGTGTGTGTTGTCGGTGTGTGTGTGTGTGTGTTGTCGGTGTGTGTGTGTGTGTGTTGTCGGTGTGTGTGTGTGTGTGTGTGTTGTCAGTGTGTGTGTGTGTGTGTTGTCGGTGTGTGTGTGTGTGTGTTGTCGGTGTGTGTGTGTGTGTGTGTTGTCGGTGTGTGTGTGTGTGTGTTGTCGGTGTGTGTGTGTGTGTGTGTTGTCGGTGTGTGTTTGTGTGTGTTGTCGGTGTGTTTGTGTGTGTGTTGTCGGTGTGTGTGTGTGTGTGTGTGTTGTCGGTGTGTGTGTGTGTGTGTGTTGTGTGTGTGTGTGTTGTCGGTGTGTGTGTGTGTTGTCGGTGTGTGTGTGTGTGTGTGTTGTCGGTGTGTGTGTGTTGTCGGTGTGTGTGTGTTATCGGTGTGTGTGTGTGTGTGTTGTCGGTGTGCGTGTGTGTGTGTGTGTTGTGTGTGTGTGTGTTGTCGGTGTGTGTGTGTGTGTGCTGTCGGTTTGTGTGTGTGTGTGTTGTCTGTGTGTGTGTGTTGTCGGTGTGTGTGTGTGTGTGTGTTGTCGGTGTGGGTGTGTGTTGTCGATGTGTGTGTGTGTGTTGTCAGTGTGTGTCTGTGTGTTATTGATGTGTGTGTGTGTGTGTGTTGTCGGTGTGTGTGTGTGTCTGTGTTGTCGGTGTGTGTGTGTGTGTGTTGTCGGTGTGTGTGTTGTCTGTGTGTGTGTGTTGTCAGTGTGTGTGTGTGTGTGTGTGTTGTCTGTATGTGTGTGTTGTCGGTGTGTGTGTGTGTGTGTGTGTGTGTGTTGTCGGTGTGTGTGTGTGTGTGTTGTCGGTGTGTGTCTGTGTGTTATCGGTGTGTGTGTGTGTGTGTGTGGTGTTGTCGGTGTGTGTGTGTGTCTGTGTTGTCGGTGTGTGTGTGTGTGTGTTGTCGGTTTGTGTGTGTTGTCTGTATGTGTGTGTTGTCAGTGTGTGTGTGTGTGTGTGTGTGTGTTGTCAGTGTGTGTATGTGTGTGTTGTCGGTGTGTGTGTATGTGTGTGTGTGTGTGTTGTCGGTGTGTGTGTGTTTGTTGTCGGTGTGTGTGTGTGTGTTGTCGGTGTGTGTGTATGTGTTGTCGATGCGTGTGTGTGTGTGTGTGTGTTGTCGGTGTGTGTGTGTGTGTTGTCGGTGTGTGTGTGTGTGTTGTCGGTGTGTGTGTGTGTGTGTGTTGTCGGTGTGTGTGTGTGTGTGTTGTCAGTGTGTGTGTGTGTGTGTTGTCGGTGTGTGTGTTTATGTGTTGTCGGTGTGTGTGTGTGTGTGTTGTCGGTGTGTGTGTGTGTTGTCGGTGTGTGTGAGTGTTGTCGGTGTGTGTGTGTTGTCGGTGTGTGTGTGTGTGTGTGTTGTCGGTGTGTGTGCGTGAGTGTTGTCGGTGTGTGTGTGTGTGTGTTGTCGGTGTGTGTGTGTGTGTTGTCGGTGTGTGTGTGTGTGTTGTCGGTGTGTGTGTGTGTGTTGTCGGTGTGTGTGTGTGTTGTCAGTGTGTGTGTGTGTGTGTGTTGTCGGTGTGTGTGTGTTTATGTGTTGTCGGTGTGTGTGTGTGTGTTGTCGGTGTGTGTGTGTGTGTGTTGTCGGTGTGTGTGTGTGTTGTCGGTGTGTGTTTGTTGTCGGTGTGTGTGTGTGTGTGTGTGTGTTGTCGGTGTGTGTGTGTGTGTGTTGACGGTGAGTATGTGTGTGTGTTGTCGGTGTGTGTGTGTGTGTGTTGTCGGTGTGTGTGTGTGTGTTGTGTGTGTGTGTGTTGTCGGTGTGTGTGTGTGTGTGTGTGTTGTCGGTGTGTGTGTGTGTGTGTTGTCGGTGTGTGTGTGTGTGTGTGTGTGTGTGTTGTCGGTGTGTGTGTGTGTGTTGTCGGTGTGTGTGTGTGTGTGTGTGTTGTTGGTGTGTGTGTGTGTGTGTTGTGTGTGTGTGTGTGTGTTGTCGGTGTGTGTGTGTGTGTGTGCTGTCGGTGTGTGTGTGTGTGTGTTGTCTGTGTGTGTGTGTTGTCGGTGTGTGTGTGTGTGTGTGTGTGTGTGTGTTGTGGGTGTGTCTGTGTGTGTGTTGTCGGTGTGTGTGTGTGTGTGTGTGTTGTCAGTGTGTGTCTGTGTGTTATCGGTGTGTGTGTGTGTGTGTGTGTGTTGTCGGTGTGTGTGTGTGTCTGTGTTGTCGGTGTGTGTGTGTGTGTGTGTTGTCGGTGTGTGTGTGTGTTGTCTGTGTGTGTGTGTTGTCAGTGTGTGTGTGTGTGTGTGTTGTCGGTGTGTGTTTGTGTGTGTGTGTTGTCAGTGTGTGTATGTGTGTGTTGTCGGTGTGTGTGTGTGTGTGTGTGTGTTGTCGGTGTGTGTGTGTGTGTGTGTTGTCGGTGTGTGTGTGTTGTCGGTGTGTGTGTGTGTGTTGTCGGTGTGTGTGTGTGTGTGTTGTCGGTGTGTGTGTGTGTGTGTGTGTGTGTTGTGTGTGTGTGTGTTGTCGGTGTGTGTGTGTGTGCTGTCAGTTTGTGTGTGTGTGTGTGTTGTCTGTGTCTGTGTGTTATTGGTGTGTATGTGTGTGTGTGTTGTCGGTGTGTGTGTGTGTCTGTGTTGTCTTTGTGTGTGTGTGTGTGTTGTGTGTGTGTGTGTTGTCGGTGTGTGTGTGTGTGTGCTGTCGGTTTGTGTGTGTGTGTGTGTTGTCTGTGTGTGTGTGTTGTCGGTGTGTGTGTGTGTGTGTGTGTTGTCGGTGTGTGTGTGTGTGTTGTCTGTGTGTGTGTTGTCGGTGTGTGTGTGTGTGTGTTGTCGGTGTGTGTGTGTGTGTGTGTGTGTGTTGTCGGTGTGTGTGTGTTGTCGGTGTGTGTGTGTGTGTTGTCGGTGTGTGTGTGTGTTGTCGGTGTGTGTTTGTTGTCGGTGTGTGTGTGTGTGTGTGTGTTGTCGGTGTGTGTGTGTGTGTGTGTGTTGTCGGTGAGTATGTGTGTGTGTTGTCGGTGTGTGTGTGTGTGTGTTGTCGGTGTGTGTGTGTGTGTGTTGTGTGTGTGTGTGTTGTCGGTGTGTGTGTGTGTGTGTGTTGCTGGTGTGTGTGTGTGTGTGTTGTCGGTGTGTGTGTGTGTTGTCGGTGTGTGTGTGTGTGTGTGTGTTGTCGGTGTGTGTGTGTGTGTTGTCGGTGTGTGTGTGTGTGTTGTCGGTGTGTGTGTGTGTGTGTTGTAGGTGTGTTTGTGTGTGTGTGTTGTCGGTGTGTGTGTGTGTGTGTTGTCGGTGTGTGTGTGTGTGTTGTGTGTGTGTGTGTTGTCGGTGTGTGTGTGTGTGTTGTCGGTGTGTGTGTGTGTGTGTGTTGTCGGTGTGTGTGTGTGTTTTGTCGGTGTGTTTGTGTGTGTGTTGTCGGTGTGTATGTGTGTGTTGTCAGTGTGTGTGTGTGTGTGTGTTGTCGGTGTTTGTGTGTGTGTGTGTGTTGTCGGTGTGTGTGTGTGTGTGTGTTGCTGGTGTGTGTGTGTGTGTGTGTGTTGTCGGTGTGTGTGTGTTGTCGGTGTGTGTTTGTGTGTGTTGTCGGTGTGTTTGTGTGTGTGTTGTCGGTGTGTGTGTGTGTGTGTGTGTGTGTGTGTGTTGTCGGTGTGTGTGTGTGTGTTGTGTGTGTGTGTGTTGTCGGTGTGTGTGTGTGTGTTGTCGGTGTGTGTGTGTGTGTGTTGTCGGTGTGTTGTCGGTGTGTGTGTGTGTGTGTGGTCGGTGTGTGTGTGTGTGTTGTCGGTGTGTGTGTGTGTGTGTGTTGTCGGTGTGTGTGTGTGTGTGTTGTCGGTGTGTGTGTGTGTTGTCGGTGTGTGTGTGTGTGTGTGTGTGTTGTCGGTGTGTGTGTGTGTGTTGTCTGTGTGTGTGTTGTCGGTGTGTGTGTGTGTGTGTTGTCGGTGTGTGTGTGTGTGTGTTGTCAGTGTGTGTCTGTGTGTTATCGGTGTGTGTGTGTGTGTGTGTGTTGTCGGTGTGTGTGTGTGTCTCTGTGTTGTCGGTGTGTGTGTGTGTGTGTTGTCGGTGTGTGTGTGTGTGTGTTGTCTGTGTGTGTGTGTGTGTGTTGTCAGTGTGTGTGTGTGTGATGTCGGTGTGTGTGTGTGTGTGTTGTGTGTGTGTGTGTTGTCGGTGTGTGTGTGTGTGTGTGCTGTCGGTTTGTGTGTGTGTGTGTGTGTTGTCTGTGTGTGTGTGTTGTCGGTGTGTGTGTGTGTGTGTGTTGTCGGTGTGTGTGTGTGTGTTGTCTGTGTGTGTGTTGTCAGTGTGTGTGTGTGTGTGTTGTCGGTGTGTGTGTGTGTGTGTGTGTGTGTGTGTGTTGTCGGTGTGTGTGTTGTCGGTGTGTGTGTGTGTGTGTTGTCGGTGTGTGTGTGTGTGTGTTGTCGGTGTGTGTGTGTGTGTGTGTGTGTTGTCAGTGTGTGTGTGTGTGTGTTGTCGGTGTGTGTGTGTGTGTGTTGTCGGTGTGTGTGTGTGTGTGTGTTGTCGGTGTGTGTGTGTGTGTGTTGTCGGTGTGTGTGTGTGTGTGTGTTGTCGGTGTGTGTTTGTGTGTGTTGTCGGTGTGTTTGTGTGTGTGTTGTCGGTGTGTGTGTGTGTGTGTGTGTTGTCGGTGTGTGTGTGTGTGTGTGTTGTGTGTGTGTGTGTTGTCGGTGTGTGTGTGTGTTGTCGGTGTGTGTGTGTGTGTGTGTTGTCGGTGTGTGTGTGTTGTCGGTGTGTGTGTGTGTGTTATCGGTGTGTGTGTGTGTGTGTTGTCGGTGTGCGTGTGTGTGTGTGTGTTGTGTGTGTGTGTGTTGTCGGTGTGTGTGTGTGTGTGCTGTCGGTTTGTGTGTGTGTGTGTTGTCTGTGTGTGTGTGTTGTCGGTGTGTGTGTGTGTGTGTGTTGTCGGTGTGGGTGTGTGTTGTCGATGTGTGTGTGTGTGTTGTCAGTGTGTGTCTGTGTGTTATTGATGTGTGTGTGTGTGTGTGTTGTCGGTGTGTGTGTGTGTCTGTGTTGTCGGTGTGTGTGTGTGTGTGTTGTCGGTGTGTGTGTTGTCTGTGTGTGTGTGTTGTCAGTGTGTGTGTGTGTGTGTGTGTTGTCTGTATGTGTGTGTTGTCGGTGTGTGTGTGTGTGTGTGTGTGTGTGTTGTCGGTGTGTGTGTGTGTGTGTTGTCGGTGTGTGTCTGTGTGTTATCGGTGTGTGTGTGTGTGTGTGTGTGTGTTGTCGGTGTGTGTGTGTGTCTGTGTTGTCGGTGTGTGTGTGTGTGTGTTGTCGGTTTGTGTGTGTTGTCTGTATGTGTGTGTTGTCAGTGTGTGTGTGTGTGTGTGTGTGTGTTGTCAGTGTGTGTATGTGTGTGTTGTCGGTGTGTGTGTATGTGTGTGTGTGTGTGTTGTCGGTGTGTGTGTGTTTGTTGTCGGTGTGTGTGTGTGTGTTGTCGGTGTGTGTGTATGTGTTGTCGATGCGTGTGTGTGTGTGTGTGTGTTGTCGGTGTGTGTGTGTGTGTTGTCGGTGTGTGTGTGTGTGTTGTCGGTGTGTGTGTGTGTGTGTGTTGTCGGTGTGTGTGTGTGTGTGTTGTCAGTGTGTGTGTGTGTGTGTTGTCGGTGTGTGTGTTTATGTGTTGTCGGTGTGTGTGTGTGTGTGTTGTCGGTGTGTGTGTGTGTTGTCGGTGTGTGTGAGTGTTGTCGGTGTGTGTGTGTTGTCGGTGTGTGTGTGTGTGTGTGTTGTCGGTGTGTGTGCGTGAGTGTTGTCGGTGTGTGTGTGTGTGTGTTGTCGGTGTGTGTGTGTGTGTTGTCGGTGTGTGTGTGTGTGTTGTCGGTGTGTGTGTGTGTGTTGTCGGTGTGTGTGTGTGTTGTCAGTGTGTGTGTGTGTGTGTGTTGTCGGTGTGTGTGTGTTTATGTGTTGTCGGTGTGTGTGTGTGTGTTGTCGGTGTGTGTGTGTGTGTGTTGTCGGTGTGTGTGTGTGTTGTCGGTGTGTGTTTGTTGTCGGTGTGTGTGTGTGTGTGTGTGTGTTGTCGGTGTGTGTGTGTGTGTGTGTGTTGACGGTGAGTATGTGTGTGTGTTGTCGGTGTGTGTGTGTGTGTGTTGTCGGTGTGTGTGTGTGTGTTGTCTGTGTGTGTGTTGTCGGTGTGTGTGTGTGTGTGTGTGTTGTCGGTGTGTGTGTGTGTGTGTTGTCGGTGTGTGTGTGTGTGTGTGTGTGTGTTGTCGGTGTGTGTGTGTGTGTTGTCGGTGTGTGTGTGTGTGTGTGTGTTGTTGGTGTGTGTGTGTGTGTGTTGTGTGTGTGTGTGTGTGTTGTCGGTGTGTGTGTGTGTGTGTGCTGTCGGTGTGTGTGTGTGTGTGTTGTCTGTGTGTGTGTGTTGTCGGTGTGTGTGTGTGTGTGTGTGTGTGTGTTGTGGGTGTGTCTGTGTGTGTGTTGTCGGTGTGTGTGTGTGTGTGTGTGTTGTCAGTGTGTGTCTGTGTGTTATCGGTGTGTGTGTGTGTGTGTGTGTGTTGTCGGTGTGTGTGTGTGTCTGTGTTGTCGGTGTGTGTGTGTGTGTGTGTTGTCGGTGTGTGTGTGTGTTGTCTGTGTGTGTGTGTTGTCAGTGTGTGTGTGTGTGTGTGTTGTCGGTGTGTGTTTGTGTGTGTGTGTTGTCAGTGTGTGTATGTGTGTGTTGTCGGTGTGTGTGTGTGTGTGTGTGTGTTGTCGGTGTGTGTGTGTGTGTGTGTTGTCGGTGTGTGTGTGTTGTCGGTGTGTGTGTGTGTGTTGTCGGTGTGTGTGTGTGTGTGTTGTCGGTGTGTGTGTGTGTGTGTGTGTGTGTTGTGTGTGTGTGTGTTGTCGGTGTGTGTGTGTGTGCTGTCAGTTTGTGTGTGTGTGTGTGTTGTCTGTGTCTGTGTGTTATTGGTGTGTATGTGTGTGTGTGTTGTCGGTGTGTGTGTGTGTCTGTGTTGTCTTTGTGTGTGTGTGTGTGTTGTCGTCGTGTGTGTTGTCTGTGTGTGTGTGTTGTCAGTGTGTGTGTGTGTGTGTGTTGTCGGTGTGTGTGTGTGTGTGTGTGTGTGTTGTCAGTGTGTGTATGTGTGTGTTGTCGGTGTGTGTGTGTGTGTGTGTGTGTGTGTGTGTGTTGTCGGTGTGTGTGTGTGTGTTGTCGGTGTGTGTGTGTGTTGTCGGTGTGTGTGTGTGTGTGTTGTCGGTGTGTGTGTGTGTGTGTGTTGTCGGTGTGTGTGTGTGTGTTGTCGGTGTGTGTGTGGGTGTTGTCGGTGTGTGTGTGTGTGTGTTGTCGGTGTGTGTGTGTGTGTGTTGTCAGTGTGTGTGTGTGTGTGTTGTCGGTGTGTGTGTGTTTATGTGTTGTCGGTGTGTGTGTGTGTGTTGTCGGTGTGTGTGTGTGTGTGTTGTCGGTGTGTGTGTGTGTTGTCGGTGTGTGTGTGTTGTCGGTGTGTGTGTGTGTGTGTGTGTGTGTGTGTTGTCGGTGTGTGTGTGTGTGTGTTGTCGGTGTGTGTGTGTGTGTTGTCGGTGTGTGTGTGTGTTGTCGGTGTGTGTGTGTGTGTTGTGTGTGTGTGTGTTGTCGGTGTGTGTGTGTGTGTGTTGTCGGTGTGTGTGTGTGTGTGTTTATGTGTTGTCGGTGTGTGTGTGTGTGTTGTCGGTGTGTGTGTGTGTGTTGTCGGTGTGTGTGTGTGTTGTCGGTGTGTGTGTGTTGTCGGTGTGTGTGTGTGTGTGTGTGTGTGTGTGTGTGTTGTCGGTGTGTGTGTGTGTGTTGTCGGTGTGTGTGTGTGTGTTGTCGTTGTGTGTGTGTGTTGTCGGTGTGTGTGTGTTGTGTGTGTGTGTGTTGTCTGTGTGTGTGTGTTGTCGGTGTGTGTGTGTGTGTGTGTTGTCGGTGTGTGTGTGTGTGTTGTCTGTGTGTGTGTTGTCGGTGTGTGTGTGTGTGTGTTGTCGGTGTGTGTGTGTGTGTGTGTGTGTGTGTGTGTGTTGTCGGTGTGTGTGTGTTGTCGGTGTGTGTGTGTGTGTGTGTGTTGTCGGAGTGTGTGTGTGTGTTGTCGGTGTGTGTGTGTGTGTGTGTGTGTTGTCAGTGTGTGTGTGTGTGTGTTGTCGGTGTGTGTGTGTGTGTGTGTGTTGTCGGTGTGTGTGTGTGTGTGTGTTGTCGGTGTGTGTGTGTGTGTGTTGTCGGTGTGTGTGTGTGTGTTGTCGGTGTGTGTGTGTGTGTTGTCGGTGTGTGTGTGTGTTGTCGGTGTGTGTGTGTGTGTGTGTGTGTGTGTGTGTGTTGTCGGTGTGTGTGTGTGTGTTGTCGGTGTGTGTGTGTGTTGTCGGTGTGTGTGTGTGTGTGTTGTCGGTGTGTGTGTGTGTGTGTGTGTGTTGTCGGTGTGTGTGTGTGTGTTGTCGGTGTGTGTGTGGGTGTTGTCGGTGTGTGTGTGTGTGTGTTGTCGGTGTGTGTGTGTGTGTGTTGTCAGTGTGTGTGTGTGTGTGTTGTCGGTGTGTGTGTGTTTATGTGTTGTCGGTGTGTGTGTGTGTGTTGTCGGTGTGTGTGTGTGTGTGTTGTCGGTGTGTGTGTGTGTTGTCGGTGTGTGTGTGTTGTCGGTGTGTGTGTGTGTGTGTGTGTGTGTGTTGTCGGTGTGTGTGTGTGTGTTGTCGGTGTGTGTGTGTGTGTTGTCGGTGTGTGTGTGTGTTGTCGGTGTGTGTGTGTGTGTTGTGTGTGTGTGTGTTGTCGGTGTGTGTGTGTGTGTGTTGTCGGTGTGTGTGTGTGTGTGTTTATGTGTTGTCGGTGTGTGTGTGTGTGTTGTCGGTGTGTGTGTGTGTGTTGTCGGTGTGTGTGTGTGTTGTCGGTGTGTGTGTGTTGTCGGTGTGTGTGTGTGTGTGTGTGTTGTCGGTGTGTGTGTGTGTGTTGTCGGTGTGTGTGTGTCTGTTGTCGGTGTGTGTGTGTGTTGTCGGTGTGTGTGTGTGTGTTGTGTGTGTGTGTGTTGTCGGTGTGTGTGTGTGTGTGTGTGTGTTGTCTGTGTGTGTGTGTTGTCGGTGTGTGTGTGTGTGTGTGTTGTCGGTGTGTGTGTGTGTGTGTTGTCGGTGTGTGTGTGTGTGTGTTGTCAGTGTGTGTCTGTGTGTTATCGGTGTGTGTGTGTGTGTGTGTGTGTGTTGTCGGTGTGTGTGTGTGTGTTGTCGGTGTGTGTGTGTGTGTTGTCGGTGTGTGTGGGTGTTGTCGGTGTGTGTGTGTGTGTGTTGTCGGTGTGTGTGTGTGTGTGTTGTCAGTGTGTGTGTGTGTGTGTTGTCGGTGTGTGTGTGTGTGTGTGTTGTCGGTGTGTGTGTGTGTGTTGTCGGTGTGTGTGTGTGTGTTGTCGGTGTGTGTGTGTGTTGTCGGTGTGTGTGTGTGTGTGTTGTGTGTGTGTGTGTTGTCGGTGTGTGTGTGTGTGTGTGTGTGTGTTGTCTGTGTGTGTGTGTTGTCGGTGTGTGTGTGTGTGTGTGTGTGTTGTCGGTGTGTGTGTGTGTGTGTTGTCGGTGTGTGTGTGTGTGTGTGTGTTGTCAGTGTGTGTCTGTGTGTTATCGGTGTGTGTGTGTGTGTGTGTGTGTTGTCGGTGTGTGTGTGTGTCTGTGTTGTCGGTGTGTGTGTGTGTGTGTGTTGTCGGTGTGTGTGTGTGTGTGTTGTCTGTGTGTGTGTGTTGTCAGTGTGTGTGTGTGTGTGTGTTGTCGGTGTGTGTGTGTGTGTGTGTGTTGTCAGTGTGTGTATGTGTGTGTTGTCGGTGTGTGTGTGTGTTGTCGGTGTGTGTGTGTGTGTGTTGTCGGTGTGTGTGTGTTGTCGGTGTGTGTGTGTTGTCGGTGTGTGTGTGTGTGTGTTGTCGGTGTGTGTGTGTGTGTGTGTGTTGTGTGTGTGTGTGTTGTCGGTGTGTGTGTGTGTGCTGTCAGTTTGTGTGTGTGTGTGTGTTGTCTGTGTGTGTGTGTTGTCGGTGTGTGTGTGTGTGTGTGTTGTCGGTGTGGGTGTCTGTTGTCGATGTGTGTGTGTGTGTGTTGTCAGTGTGTGTCTGTGTGTTATTGGTGTGTATGTGTGTGTGTGTTGTCGGTGTGTGTGTGTGTCTGTGTTGTCTTTGTGTGTGTGTGTGTGTTGTCGTCGTGTGTGTTGTCTGTGTGTGTGTGTTGTCAATGTGTGTGTGTGTGTGTGTTGTCGGTGTGTGTGTGTGTGTGTGTGTGTGTTGTCAGTGTGTGTATGTGTGTGTTGTCGGTGTGTGTGTGTGTGTGTGTGTGTGTGTGTGTTGTCGGTGTGTGTGTGTGTGTTGTCGGTGTGTGTGTGTGTTGTCGGTGTGTGTGTGTGTGTGTTGTCGGTGTGTGTGTGTGTGTGTGTGTGTGTTGTCGGTGTGTGTGTGTGTGTTGTCGGTGTGTGTGTGGGTGTTGTCGGTGTGTGTGTGTGTGTGTTGTCGGTGTGTGTGTGTGTGTGTTGTCAGTGTGTGTGTGTGTGTGTTGTCGGTGTGTGTGTGTTTATGTGTTGTCGGTGTGTGTGTGTGTGTTGTCGGTGTGTGTGTGTGTGTGTTGTCGGTGTGTGTGTGTGTTGTCGGTGTGTGTGTGTTGTCGGTGTGTGTGTGTGTGTGTGTGTGTGTGTGTTGTCGGTGTGTGTGTGTGTGTTGTCGGTGTGTGTGTGTGTGTTGTCGGTGTGTGTGTGTGTTGTCGGTGTGTGTGTGTGTGTGTTGTGTGTGTGTGTGTTGTCGGTGTGTGTGTGTGTGTGTTGTCGGTGTGTGTGTGTGTGTGTTTATGTGTTGTCGGTGTGTATGTGTGGGTTGTCGGTGTGTGTGTGTGTGTGTGTTGTCGGTGTGTGTGTGTGTTGTCGGTGTGTGTGTGTTGTCGGTGTGTGTGTGTGTGTGTGTGTGTGTGTGTGTTGTCGGTGTGTGTGTGTGTTGTCGGTGTGTGTGTGTGTGTTGTCGTTGTGTGTGTGTGTTGTCGGTGTGTGTGTGTTGTGTGTGTGTGTGTTGTCTGTGTGTGTGTGTTGTCGGTGTGTGTGTGTGTGTTGTCGGTGTGTGTGTTGTCTGTGTGTGTGTTGTCGGTGTGTGTGTGTGTGTGTTGTCGGTGTGTGTGTGTGTGTGTGTGTGTGTGTGTTGTCGGTGTGTGTGTGTTGTCGGTGTGTGTGTGTGTGTGTGTTGTCGGAGTGTGTGTGTGTGTTGTCGGTGTGTGTGTGTGTGTGTGTGTGTTGTCAGTGTGTGTGTGTGTGTGTGTTGTCGGTGTGTGTGTGTGTGTGTGTGTTGTCGGTGTGTGTGTGTGTGTGTGTTGTCGGTGTATGTGTGTGTGTGTTGTCGGTGTGTGTGTGTGTGTTGTCGGTGTGTGTGTGTTGTCGGTGTGTGTGTGTGTTGTCGGTGTGTGTGTGTGTGTGTTGTCGGTGTGTGTGTGTGTGTGTGTGTGTGTTGTCGGTGTGTGTGTGTGTGTTGTCGGTGTGTGTGTGGGTGTTGTCGGTGTGTGTGTGTGTGTTGTCGGTGTGTGTGTGTGTGTGTTGTCAGTGTGTGTGTGTGTGTGTTGTCGGTGTGTGTGTGTTTATGTGTTGTCGGTGTGTGTGTGTGTGTTGTCGGTGTGTGTGTGTGTGTGTGTGTTGTCGGTGTGTGTGTGTGTTGTCGGTGTGTGTGTGTTGTCGGTGTGTGTGTGTGTGTGTGTGTGTGTTGTCGGTGTGTGTGTGTGTGTTGTCGGTGTGTGTGTGTGTGTTGTCGGTGTGTGTGTGTGTTGTCGGTGTGTGTGTGTGTGTTGTGTGTGTGTGTGTTGTCGGTGTGTGTGTGTGTGTGTGTTGTCTGTGTGTGTGTGTTGTCGGTGTGTGTGTGTGTGTGTGTTGTCGGTGTGTGTGTGTGTGTGTTGTCGGTGTGTGTGTGTGTGTGTTGTCAGTGTGTGTCTGTGTGTTATCGGTGTGTGTGTGTGTGTGTGTTGTCGGTGTGTGTGTGTGTCTGTGTTGTCGGTGTGTGTGTGTGTGTTGTCGGTGTGTGTGTGTGTGTGTTGTCTGTGTGTGTGTGTTGTCAGTGTGTGTGTGTGTGTGTGTTGTCGGTGTGTGTGTGTGTGTGTGTGTTGTCAGTGTGTGTATGTGTGTGTTGTCGGTGTGTGTGTGTGTGTGTGTGTTGTCGGTGTGTGTGTGTGTGTGTGTTGTCGGTGTGTGTGTGTTGTCGGTGTGTGTGTGTGTGTTGTCGGTGTGTGTGTGTGTGTGTTGTCGGTGTGTGTGTGTGTGTGTTGTGTGTGTGTGTGTTGTCGGTGTGTGTGTGTGTGCTGTCAGTTTGTGTGTGTGTGTGTGTTGTCTGTGTGTGTGTGTTGTCGGTGTGTGTGTGTGTGTGTGTTGTCGGTGTGGGTGTCTGTTGTCGATGTGTGTGTGTGTGTGTTGTCAGTGTGTGTCTGTGTGTTATTGGTGTGTATGTGTGTGTGTGTTGTCGGTGTGTGTGTGTGTCTGTGTTGTCTTTGTGTGTGTGTGTGTGTTGTCGTTGTGTGTGTTGTCTGTGTGTGTGTGTTGTCAGTGTGTGTGTGTGTGTGTGTGTGTGTGTTGTCAGTGTGTGTATGTGTGTGTTGTCGGTGTGTGTGTGTGTGTGTGTGTGTTGCCGGTGTGTGTGTGTGTGTGTTGTCGGTGTGTGTGTGTGTGTGTTGTCGGTGTGTGTGTGTGTGTGTGTTGTCGGTGTGTGTGTGTGTGTGTTGTCGGTGTGTGTGTTGTCGGTGTGTGTGTGTGTGTTGTCGGTGTGTGTGTGTGTGGTCGGTGTGTGTGTGTGTGTGTGTGTGTGTGTGTTGTCGGTGTGTGTGTGTGTGTTGTCGGTAGGTGTGTGTGTGTGTTGTCGGTGTGTGTGTGTGTTGTCGGTGTGTGTGTGTGTGTGTGTGTGTTGTCGGTGTGTGTGTGTGTTGTCGGTGTGTGTGTGTTGTCGGTGTGTGTGTGTGTGTTGTCGGTGCGTGTGTGTGTGTGTTGTCGGTGTGTGTGTGTGTTGTCGGTGTGTGTGTGTTGTCGGTGTGTGTGTTGTCCGAGTGTGTGTGTGTGTGTGTGTGTGTTGTCAGTTTGTGTGTGTGTGTGTTGTCGGTGTGTCTGTGTGTGTGTGTGTGTTGTCGGTGTGTGTGTGTGTGTGTGTTGTCGGTGTGTGTGTGTGTGTTGCCGGTGTGTGTGTGTGTGTTGTCGGTGTGTGTGTGTGTGTGTTGTCGGTGTGTGTGTGTGTGTGTGTTGTCGGTGTGTGTGTGTGTGTGTTGTCGGTGTGTGTGTGTTGTCGGTGTGTGTGTGTGTGTGTTGTCGGTGTGTGTGTGTGTGGTCGGTGTGTGTGTGTGTGTGTGTGTGTGTTGTCGGTGTGTGTGTGTGTTGTCGGTGTGTGTGTGTGTGTTGTCGGTGTGTGTGTGTGTGTGTGTTGTCGGTGTGTGTGTGTGTGTTGTCAGTGTGTGTGTGTGTGTGTTGTCGGTGTGTGTGTGTTTATGTGTTGTCGGTGTGTGTGTGTGTGTGTTGTCGGTGTGTGTGTGTGTTGTCGGTGTGTGTGTGTGTTGTCGGTGTGTGTGTGTGTTGTCGGTGTGTGTGTGTGTGTGTGTGTGTGTTGTCGGTGTGTGTGTGTGTGTGTTGTCGGTGTGTGTGTGTGTTGTCGGTGTGTGTCTGTTTATGTGTTGTCGGTGTGTGTGTGTGTGTGTGTGTTGTCGGTGTGTGTGTGTGTGTGTGTTGTCGGTGTGTGTGTGTGTTGTCGGTGTGTGTGTGTGTGTTGTCGGTGTGTGTGTGTGTTGTCGGTTTGTGTGTGTGTGTGTGTGTGTTGTCGGTGTGTGTGTGTGTTGTCGGTGTGTGTGTGTTGTCGGTGTGTGTGTGTGTGTGTGTGTTGTCAGTGTGTGTGTGTGTGTGTTGTCGGTGTGTCTGTGTGTGTGTGTGTGTTGTCGGTGTGTGTGTGTGTGTGTGTTGTCGGTGTGTGTGTGTGTGTTGTCGGTGTGTGTGTGTGTTGTCGGTGTGTGTGTGTGTGTGTTGTCGGTGTGTGTGTGTTGTCGGTGTGTGTGTGTGTGTGTTGTCGGTGTGTGTGTGTGTTGTCGGTGTGTGTGTGTGTTGTCGGTGTGTGTGTGTTGTCGGTGTGTGTGTGTGTGTGTTGTCGGTGTGTGTGTGTGTGTGTTGTAGGTGTGTGTGTGTGTGTGTTGTCGGTGTGTGTGTGTGTTGTGTGTGTGTGTTGTCGGTGTGTGTGTGTGTTGTCGGTGTGTGTGTGTGTGTGTTGTCAGTGTGTGTGTGTGTGTGTTGTCGGTGTGTGTGTGTTTATGTGTTGTCGGTGTGTGTGTGTGTGTGTTGTCGGTGTGTGTGTGTGTGTGTTGTCGGTGTGTGTGTGTGTGTTGTCGGTGTGTGTGTGTGTTGTCGGTGTGTGTGTGTGTGTTGTCGGTGTGTGTGTGTGTTGTCGGTTTGTGTGTGTGTGTGTGTGTGTTGTCGGTGTGTGTGTGTGTTGTCGGTGTGTGTGTGTTGTCGGTGTGTGTGTGTGTGTGTGTGTTGTCGGTGTGTGTGTGTGTGTGTTGTCGGTGTGTGTGTGTGTGTGTTGTCAGTTTGTGTGTGTGTGTGTTGTCGGTGTGTCTGTGTGTGTGTGTGTGTTGTCGGTGTGTGTGTGTGTGTTGTCGGTGTGTGTGTGTGTTGTCGGTGTGTGTGTGTGTGTGTTGTCGGTGTGTGTGTGTTGTCGGTGTGTGTGTGTGTGTGTTGTCGGTGTGTGTGTGTGTTGTCGGTGTGTGTGTGTGTTGTCGGTGTGTGTGTGTTGTCGGTGTGTGTGTGTGTTGTCGGTGTGTGTGTGTTGTCGGTGTGTGTGTGTGTGTGTGTGTTGTCGGTGTGTGTGTGTGTGTGTTGTCGGTGTGTGTGTGTGTGTGTTGTCAGTTTGTGTGTGTGTGTGTTGTCGGTGTGTCTGTGTGTGTGTGTGTGTTGTCGGTGTGTGTGTGTGTGTGTGTTGTCGGTGTGTGTGTGTGTGTTGTCGGTGTGTGTGTGTGTTGTCGGTGTGTGTGTGTGTGTGTTGTCGGTGTGTGTGTGTTGTCGGTGTGTGTGTGTGTGTGTTGTCGGTGTGTGTGTGTGTTGTCGGTGTGTGTGTGTGTTGTCGGTGTGTGTGTGTTGTCGGTGTGTGTGTGTGTGTGTTGTCGGTGTGTGTGTGTGTGTGTTGTAGGTGTGTGTGTGTGTGTGTTGTCGGTGTGTGTGTGTGTGTTGTGTGTGTGTGTTGTCGGTGTGTGTGTGTGTTGTCGGTGTGTGTGTGTGTGTGTTGTCAGTGTGTGTGTGTGTGTGTTGTCGGTGTGTGTGTGTTTATGTGTTGTCGGTGTGTGTGTGTGTGTGTTGTCGGTGTGTGTGTGTGTGTTGTCGGTGCGTGTGTGTGTGTGTTGTCGGTGTGTGTGTGTGTTGTCGGTGTGTGTGTGTGTGTGTGTGTGTTGTCGGTGTGTGTGTGTGTTGTCGGTGTGTGTGTGTTGTCGGTGTGTGTGTGTGTGTTGTCGGTGCGTGTGTGTGTGTGTTGTCGGTGTGTGTGTGTGTTGTCGGTGTGTGTGTGTTGTCGGTGTGTGTGTGTGTGTTGTGTGTGTGTGTGTTGTCGGTGTGTGTGTTGTCCGAGTGTGTGTGTGTGTGTGTGTTGTCGGTGTGTGTGTGTTGTCGGTGTGTGTGTGTGTGTGTGTGTTGTCGGTGTGTGTGTGTGTGTGTGTTGTCGGTGTGTGTGCGTGTGTGTGTGTGTTGTCAGTGTGTGTGTGTGTGTGTGTTGTCGGTGTGTGTGTGTGTGTGTTGTCGGTGTGTGTGTGTTGTCGGTGTGTGTGTGTGTGTGTTGTCTGTGTGTTTGTGTGTGTTGTCAGTGTGTGTGTGTGTGTGTTGTCGGTGTGTGTGTGTTGTCGGTGTGTGTGTGTGTGTGTGTGTTGTCGGTGTGTGTGTGTGTGTGTTGTCGGTGTGTGTGTGTGTGTGTTGTCAGTGTGTGTGTGTGTGTGTGTGTGTGTGTGTGTGTGTTGTCGGTGTGTGTGTTGTCCGAGTGTGTGTTGTCGGTGTGTGTGTGTGTGTGTTGTCGGTGTGTGTGTGTGTGTGTGTGTGTGTGTGTTGTCGGTGTGTGTGTGTTGTCGGTGTGTGTGTGTGTGTGTGTTGTCGGAGTGTGTGTGTGTGTTGTCGGTGTGTGTGTGTGTGTGTGTGTGTTGTCAGTGTGTGTGTGTGTGTGTGTTGTCGGTGTGTGTGTGTGTGTGTGTGTTGTCGGTGTGTGTGTGTGTGTGTGTTGTCGGTGTATGTGTGTGTGTGTTGTCGGTGTGTGTGTGTGTGTTGTCGGTGTGTGTGTGTTGTCGGTGTGTGTGTGTGTTGTCGGTGTGTGTGTGTGTGTTGTCGGTGTGTGTGTTGTCTGTGTGTGTGTTGTCGGTGTGTGTGTGTGTGTGTTGTCGGTGTGTGTGTGTGTGTGTGTGTGTGTGTGTTGTCGGTGTGTGTGTGTTGTCGGTGTGTGTGTGTGTGTGTGTTGTCGGAGTGTGTGTGTGTGTTGTCGGTGTGTGTGTGTGTGTGTGTGTGTTGTCAGTGTGTGTGTGTGTGTGTGTTGTCGGTGTGTGTGTGTGTGTGTGTGTTGTCGGTGTGTGTGTGTGTGTGTGTTGTCGGTGTATGTGTGTGTGTGTTGTCGGTGTGTGTGTGTGTGTTGTCGGTGTGTGTGTGTTGTCGGTGTGTGTGTGTGTTGTCGGTGTGTGTGTGTGTGTGTTGTCGGTGTGTGTGTGTGTGTGTGTGTGTGTTGTCGGTGTGTGTGTGTGTGTTGTCGGTGTGTGTGTGGGTGTTGTCGGTGTGTGTGTGTGTGTTGTCGGTGTGTGTGTGTGTGTGTTGTCAGTGTGTGTGTGTGTGTGTTGTCGGTGTGTGTGTGTTTATGTGTTGTCGGTGTGTGTGTGTGTGTTGTCGGTGTGTGTGTGTGTGTGTGTGTTGTCGGTGTGTGTGTGTGTTGTCGGTGTGTGTGTGTTGTCGGTGTGTGTGTGTGTGTGTGTGTGTGTTGTCGGTGTGTGTGTGTGTGTTGTCGGTGTGTGTGTGTGTGTTGTCGGTGTGTGTGTGTGTTGTCGGTGTGTGTGTGTGTGTTGTGTGTGTGTGTGTTGTCGGTGTGTGTGTGTGTGTGTGTTGTCTGTGTGTGTGTGTTGTCGGTGTGTGTGTGTGTGTGTGTTGTCGGTGTGTGTGTGTGTGTGTTGTCGGTGTGTGTGTGTGTGTGTTGTCAGTGTGTGTCTGTGTGTTATCGGTGTGTGTGTGTGTGTGTGTTGTCGGTGTGTGTGTGTGTCTGTGTTGTCGGTGTGTGTGTGTGTGTTGTCGGTGTGTGTGTGTGTGTGTTGTCTGTGTGTGTGTGTTGTCAGTGTGTGTGTGTGTGTGTGTTGTCGGTGTGTGTGTGTGTGTTGTCGGTGTGTGTGTGTGTGTGTGTTGTCGGTGTGTGTGTGTGTGTTGTCAGTGTGTGTGTGTGTGTGTTGTCGGTGTGTGTGTGTTTATGTGTTGTCGGTGTGTGTGTGTGTGTGTTGTCGGTGTGTGTGTGTGTTGTCGGTGTGTGTGTGTGTTGTCGGTGTGTGTGTGTGTTGTCGGTGTGTGTGTGTGTGTGTGTGTGTGTTGTCGGTGTGTGTGTGTGTGTGTTGTCGGTGTGTGTGTGTGTTGTCGGTGTGTGTCTGTTTATGTGTTGTCGGTGTGTGTGTGTGTGTGTGTGTTGTCGGTGTGTGTGTGTGTGTGTGTTGTCGGTGTGTGTGTGTGTTGTCGGTGTGTGTGTGTGTGTTGTCGGTGTGTGTGTGTGTTGTCGGTTTGTGTGTGTGTGTGTGTGTGTTGTCGGTGTGTGTGTGTGTTGTCGGTGTGTGTGTGTTGTCGGTGTGTGTGTGTGTGTGTGTGTTGTCAGTGTGTGTGTGTGTGTGTTGTCGGTGTGTCTGTGTGTGTGTGTGTGTTGTCGGTGTGTGTGTGTGTGTGTGTTGTCGGTGTGTGTGTGTGTGTTGTCGGTGTGTGTGTGTGTTGTCGGTGTGTGTGTGTGTGTGTTGTCGGTGTGTGTGTGTTGTCGGTGTGTGTGTGTGTGTGTTGTCGGTGTGTGTGTGTGTTGTCGGTGTGTGTGTGTGTTGTCGGTGTGTGTGTGTTGTCGGTGTGTGTGTGTGTGTGTTGTCGGTGTGTGTGTGTGTGTGTTGTAGGTGTGTGTGTGTGTGTGTTGTCGGTGTGTGTGTGTGTTGTGTGTGTGTGTTGTCGGTGTGTGTGTGTGTTGTCGGTGTGTGTGTGTGTGTGTTGTCAGTGTGTGTGTGTGTGTGTTGTCGGTGTGTGTGTGTTTATGTGTTGTCGGTGTGTGTGTGTGTGTGTTGTCGGTGTGTGTGTGTGTGTGTTGTCGGTGTGTGTGTGTGTGTGTGTTGTCGGTGTGTGTGTGTGTTGTCGGTGTGTGTGTGTGTGTTGTCGGTGTGTGTGTGTGTTGTCGGTTTGTGTGTGTGTGTGTGTGTGTTGTCGGTGTGTGTGTGTGTTGTCGGTGTGTGTGTGTTGTCGGTGTGTGTGTGTGTGTGTGTGTTGTCGGTGTGTGTGTGTGTGTGTTGTCGGTGTGTGTGTGTGTGTGTTGTCAGTTTGTGTGTGTGTGTGTTGTCGGTGTGTCTGTGTGTGTGTGTGTGTTGTCGGTGTGTGTGTGTGTGTTGTCGGTGTGTGTGTGTGTTGTCGGTGTGTGTGTGTGTGTGTTGTCGGTGTGTGTGTGTTGTCGGTGTGTGTGTGTGTGTGTTGTCGGTGTGTGTGTGTGTTGTCGGTGTGTGTGTGTGTTGTCGGTGTGTGTGTGTTGTCGGTGTGTGTGTGTGTTGTCGGTGTGTGTGTGTTGTCGGTGTGTGTGTGTGTGTGTGTGTTGTCGGTGTGTGTGTGTGTGTGTTGTCGGTGTGTGTGTGTGTGTGTTGTCAGTTTGTGTGTGTGTGTGTTGTCGGTGTGTCTGTGTGTGTGTGTGTTGTCGGTGTGTGTGTGTGTGTGTGTTGTCGGTGTGTGTGTGTGTGTTGTCGGTGTGTGTGTGTGTTGTCGGTGTGTGTGTGTGTGTGTTGTCGGTGTGTGTGTGTTGTCGGTGTGTGTGTGTGTGTGTTGTCGGTGTGTGTGTGTGTTGTCGGTGTGTGTGTGTGTTGTCGGTGTGTGTGTGTTGTCGGTGTGTGTTTGTGTGTGTTGTCGGTGTGTGTGTGTGTGTGTTGTAGGTGTGTGTGTGTGTGTGTTGTCGGTGTGTGTGTGTGTGTTGTGTGTGTGTGTTGTCGGTGTGTGTGTGTGTTGTCGGTGTGTGTGTGTGTGTGTTGTCAGTGTGTGTGTGTGTGTGTTGTCGGTGTGTGTGTGTTTATGTGTTGTCGGTGTGTGTGTGTGTGTGTTGTCGGTGTGTGTGTGTGTGTTGTCGGTGCGTGTGTGTGTGTGTTGTCGGTGTGTGTGTGTGTTGTCGGTGTGTGTGTGTGTGTGTGTGTGTTGTCGGTGTGTGTGTGTGTTGTCGGTGTGTGTGTGTTGTCGGTGTGTGTGTGTGTGTTGTCGGTGCGTGTGTGTGTGTGTTGTCGGTGTGTGTGTGTGTTGTCGGTGTGTGTGTGTTGTCGGTGTGTGTGTGTGTGTTGTGTGTGTGTGTGTTGTCGGTGTGTGTGTTGTCCGAGTGTGTGTGTGTGTGTGTGTTGTCGGTGTGTGTGTGTTGTCGGTGTGTGTGTGTGTGTGTGTGTTGTCGGTGTGTGTGTGTGTGTGTGTTGTCGGTGTGTGTGCGTGTGTGTGTGTGTTGTCAGTGTGTGTGTGTGTGTGTGTTGTCGGTGTGTGTGTGTGTGTGTTGTCGGTGTGTGTGTGTTGTCGGTGTGTGTGTGTGTGTGTTGTCTGTGTGTTTGTGTGTGTTGTCAGTGTGTGTGTGTGTGTGTTGTCGGTGTGTGTGTGTTGTCGGTGTGTGTGTGTGTGTGTGTGTTGTCGGTGTGTGTGTGTGTGTGTTGTCGGTGTGTGTGTGTGTGTGTTGTCAGTGTGTGTGTGTGTGTGTGTGTGTGTGTGTGTTGTCGGTGTGTGTGTTGTCCGAGTGTGTGTGTGTGTGTGTGTGTGTGTGTGTGTGTGTTGTCGGTGTGTGTGTGTTGTCGGTGTGTGTGTGTGTGTGTGTTGTCGGTGTGTGTGTGTGTGTGTGTGTGTGTGTTGTCGGTGTGTGTGTGTGTGTGTTGTCGGTGAGTGTGTGTGTGTGTTGTCAGTGTGTGTGTGTGTGTGTGTGTTGTCGGTGTGTGTGTGTTGTCGGTGTGTGTGTGTGTGTGTGTGTTGTCGGTGTGTGTGTGTGTGTTGTCGGTGTGTGTGTGTGTGTTGTCAGTGTGTGTGTGTGTGTGTTGTCGGTGTGTCTGTGTGTGTGTGTGTGTTGTCGGTGTGTGTGTGTGTGTGTGTGTGTTGTCGGTGTGTGTGTGTGTGTTGTCGGTGTGTGTGTTTGTTGTCGGTGTGTGTGTGTGTGTGTTGTCGGTGTGTGTGTGTGTTGTCGGTGTGTGTGTGTGTTGTCGGTGTGTGTGTGTTGTCGGTGTGTGTGTGTGTGTGTTGTCGGTGTGTGTGTGTGTGTGTTGTAGGTGTGTGTGTGTGTGTGTGTTGTCGGTGTGTGTGTGTGTGTTGTGTGTGTGTGTTGTCGGTGTGTGTGTGTGTTGTCGGTGTGTGTGTGTGTGTGTTGTCAGTGTGTGTGTGTGTGTGTTGTCGGTGTGTGTGTGTTTATGTGTTGTCGGTGTGTGTGTGTGTGTGTTGTCGGTGTGTGTGTGTGTGTTGTCGGTGCGTGTGTGTGTGTGTTGTCGGTGTGTGTGTGTGTTGTCGGTGTGTGTGTGTGTGTGTGTTGTCGGTGTGTGTGTGTGTTGTCGGTGTGTGTGTGTTGTCGGTGTGTGTGTGTGTGTTGTCGGTGCGTGTGTGTGTGTGTTGTCGGTGTGTGTGTGTGTTGTCGGTGTGTGTGTGTTGTCGGTGTGTGTGTGTGTGTTGTGTGTGTGTGTGTTGTCGGTGTGTGTGTTGTCCGAGTGTGTGTGTGTGTGTGTGTGTGTTGTCGGTGTGTGTGTGTTGTCGGTGTGTGTGTGTGTGTGTTGTCGGTGTGTGTGTGTGTGTGTGTGTGTGTGTTGTCGGTGTGTGTGTGTGTGTGTGTGTGTGTGTTGTCAGTGTGTGTGTGTGTGTGTGTTGTCGGTGTGTGTGTGTGTGTGTTGTCGGTGTGTGTGTGTTGTCGGTGTGTGTGTGTGTGTGTTGTCTGTGTGTGTGTGTGTGTGTGTTGTCAGTGTGTGTGTGTGTGTGTTGTCGGTGTGTGTGTGTTGTCGGTGTGTGTGTGTGTGTGTGTGTTGTCGGTGTGTGTGTGTGTGTGTTGTCGGTGTGTGTGTGTGTGTGTTGTCAGTGTGTGTGTGTGTGTGTGTGTGTGTGTGTGTGTGTGTTGTCGGTGTGTGTGTTGTCCGGGTGTGTGTGTGTGTGTGTGTGTGTGTGTGTTGTCGTGTGTGTTGTGGGTGTTGTGGTGTTGTCCGAGTGTGTGTGTGTGTGTGTGTGTGTGTGTGTGTGTTGTCGGTGTGTGTGTGTTGTCGGTGTGTGTGTGTGTGTGTGTTGTCGGTGTGTGTGTGTGTGTGTGTGTGTGTGTTGTCGGTGTGTGTGTGTGTGTGTTGTCGGTGAGTGTGTGTGTGTGTTGTCAGTGTGTGTGTGTGTGTGTGTGTTGTCGGTGTGTGTGTGTGTGTGTTGTCGGTGTGTGTGTGTGTGTGTGTGTTGTCAGTGTGTGTGTGTGTGTGTGTTGTCGGTGTGTGTGTGTTTGTTGTCGGTGTGTGTGTGTGTGTTGTCGGTGTGTGTGTGTTGTCGGTGTGTGTGTGTGTGTTGTCGGTGTGTGTGTGTGTGTTGCTGGTTTTTGTGTGTGTGTGTGTTGTCGATGTGTGTGTGTGTGTTGTCGGTGTGTGTGTGTGTGTGTGTGTGTGTGTGTTGTCGGTGTGTGTGTGTGTGTGTGTTGTCGGTGTGTTTGTGTGTGTGTGTTGTCGGTGTGTGTGTCTGTGTGTTGTCGGTGTGTGTGTGTGTTGTCGGTGTGTGTGTGTGTGTTGTCAGTGTGTGTGTGTGTGTGTGTGTTGTCGGTGTGTGTGTGTGTGTGTGTGTTGCCGGTGTGTGTGTGTGTGTGTTGTCGGTGTGTGTGTGTTGTCGGTGTGTGTGTGTGTTGTTGGTGTGTGTGTGTGTGTGTTGTCGGTGTGTGTGTGTGTGTGTTGTCAGTGTGTGTGTGTGTGTGTGTTGTCGGTGTGTGTGTGTGTGTGTTGTCGGTGTGTGTGTGTGTGTGTTGCCGGTGTGTGTGTGTGTGTGTTGTCGGTGTGTGTGTGTGTGTGTTGTCGGTGTGTGTGTGTGTGTGTGTTGTCGGTGTGTGTGTGTGTGTGTTGTCGGTGTGTGTGTTGTCGGTGTGTGTGTGTGTGTGTGTTGTCGGTGTGTGTGTGTGTGGTCGGTGTGTGTGTGTGTGTGTGTGTGTGTGTGTTGTCGGTGTGTGTGTGTGTGTTGTCGGTAGGTGTGTGTGTGTGTTGTCGGTGTGTGTGTGTGTTGTCGGTGTGTGTGTGTGTGTGTGTGTGTTGTCGGTGTGTGTGTGTGTTGTCGGTGTGTGTGTGTTGTCGGTGTGTGTGTGTGTGTTGTCGGTGCGTGTGTGTGTGTGTTGTCGGTGTGTGTGTGTGTGTGTGTTGTCGGTGTGTGTGTGTGTGTGTTGTCGGTGTGTGTGTTGTCGGTGTGTGTGTGTGTGTTGTCGGTGTGTGTGTGTGTGGTCGGTGTGTGTGTGTGTGTGTGTGTGTGTGTGTTGTCGGTGTGTGTGTGTGTGTTGTCGGTAGGTGTGTGTGTGTGTTGTCGGTGTGTGTGTGTGTTGTCGGTGTGTGTGTGTGTGTGTGTGTGTTGTCGGTGTGTGTGTGTGTTGTCGGTGTGTGTGTGTTGTCGGTGTGTGTGTGTGTGTTGTCGGTGCGTGTGTGTGTGTGTTGTCGGTGTGTGTGTGTGTTGTCGGTGTGTGTGTGTTGTCGGTGTGTGTGTTGTCCGAGTGTGTGTGTGTGTGTGTGTGTGTTGTCAGTTTGTGTGTGTGTGTGTTGTCGGTGTGTCTGTGTGTGTGTGTGTGTTGTCGGTGTGTGTGTGTGTGTGTGTTGTCGGTGTGTGTGTGTGTGTTGCCGGTGTGTGTGTGTGTGTTGTCGGTGTGTGTGTGTGTGTGTTGTCGGTGTGTGTGTGTGTGTGTGTTGTCGGTGTGTGTGTGTGTGTGTTGTCGGTGTGTGTGTGTTGTCGGTGTGTGTGTGTGTGTGTTGTCGGTGTGTGTGTGTGTGGTCGGTGTGTGTGTGTGTGTGTGTGTGTGTTGTCGGTGTGTGTGTGTGTTGTCGGTGTGTGTGTGTGTGTTGTCGGTGTGTGTGTGTGTGTGTGTTGTCGGTGTGTGTGTGTGTGTTGTCAGTGTGTGTGTGTGTGTGTTGTCGGTGTGTGTGTGTTTATGTGTTGTCGGTGTGTGTGTGTGTGTGTTGTCGGTGTGTGTGTGTGTTGTCGGTGTGTGTGTGTGTTGTCGGTGTGTGTGTGTGTTGTCGGTGTGTGTGTGTGTGTGTGTGTGTGTTGTCGGTGTGTGTGTGTGTGTGTGTTGTCGGTGTGTGTGTGTGTTGTCGGTGTGTGTCTGTTTATGTGTTGTCGGTGTGTGTGTGTGTGTGTGTGTTGTCGGTGTGTGTGTGTGTGTGTGTTGTCGGTGTGTGTGTGTGTTGTCGGTGTGTGTGTGTGTGTTGTCGGTGTGTGTGTGTGTTGTCGGTTTGTGTGTGTGTGTGTGTGTGTTGTCGGTGTGTGTGTGTGTTGTCGGTGTGTGTGTGTTGTCGGTGTGTGTGTGTGTGTGTGTGTTGTCAGTGTGTGTGTGTGTGTGTTGTCGGTGTGTCTGTGTGTGTGTGTGTGTTGTCGGTGTGTGTGTGTGTGTGTGTTGTCGGTGTGTGTGTGTGTGTTGTCGGTGTGTGTGTGTGTTGTCGGTGTGTGTGTGTGTGTGTTGTCGGTGTGTGTGTGTTGTCGGTGTGTGTGTGTGTGTGTTGTCGGTGTGTGTGTGTGTTGTCGGTGTGTGTGTGTGTTGTCGGTGTGTGTGTGTTGTCGGTGTGTGTGTGTGTGTGTTGTCGGTGTGTGTGTGTGTGTGTTGTAGGTGTGTGTGTGTGTGTGTTGTCGGTGTGTGTGTGTGTTGTGTGTGTGTGTTGTCGGTGTGTGTGTGTGTTGTCGGTGTGTGTGTGTGTGTGTTGTCAGTGTGTGTGTGTGTGTGTTGTCGGTGTGTGTGTGTTTATGTGTTGTCGGTGTGTGTGTGTGTGTGTTGTCGGTGTGTGTGTGTGTGTGTTGTCGGTGTGTGTGTGTGTGTGTGTTGTCGGTGTGTGTGTGTGTTGTCGGTGTGTGTGTGTGTGTTGTCGGTGTGTGTGTGTGTTGTCGGTTTGTGTGTGTGTGTGTGTGTGTTGTCGGTGTGTGTGTGTGTTGTCGGTGTGTGTGTGTTGTCGGTGTGTGTGTGTGTGTGTGTGTTGTCGGTGTGTGTGTGTGTGTGTTGTCGGTGTGTGTGTGTGTGTGTTGTCAGTTTGTGTGTGTGTGTGTTGTCGGTGTGTCTGTGTGTGTGTGTGTGTTGTCGGTGTGTGTGTGTGTGTTGTCGGTGTGTGTGTGTGTTGTCGGTGTGTGTGTGTGTGTGTTGTCGGTGTGTGTGTGTTGTCGGTGTGTGTGTGTGTGTGTTGTCGGTGTGTGTGTGTGTTGTCGGTGTGTGTGTGTGTTGTCGGTGTGTGTGTGTTGTCGGTGTGTGTGTGTGTTGTCGGTGTGTGTGTGTTGTCGGTGTGTGTGTGTGTGTGTGTGTTGTCGGTGTGTGTGTGTGTGTGTTGTCGGTGTGTGTGTGTGTGTGTTGTCAGTTTGTGTGTGTGTGTGTTGTCGGTGTGTCTGTGTGTGTGTGTGTGTTGTCGGTGTGTGTGTGTGTGTGTGTTGTCGGTGTGTGTGTGTGTGTTGTCGGTGTGTGTGTGTGTTGTCGGTGTGTGTGTGTGTGTGTTGTCGGTGTGTGTGTGTTGTCGGTGTGTGTGTGTGTGTGTTGTCGGTGTGTGTGTGTGTTGTCGGTGTGTGTGTGTGTTGTCGGTGTGTGTGTGTTGTCGGTGTGTGTGTGTGTGTGTTGTCGGTGTGT
The DNA here is from genome assembly GCF_965601325.2 of Salmo salar. Classification (NCBI taxonomy): domain Eukaryota; kingdom Metazoa; phylum Chordata; class Actinopteri; order Salmoniformes; family Salmonidae; genus Salmo; species Salmo salar. The sequence continues at coordinate 383,860 of NW_027675489.1, forward strand.
GTGTGTGTGTGTTGTAGGTGTGTGTGTGTGTGTGTTGTCGGTGTGTGTGTGTGTGTTGTGTGTGTGTGTTGTCGGTGTGTGTGTGTGTTGTCGGTGTGTGTGTGTGTGTGTTGTCAGTGTGTGTGTGTGTGTGTTGTCGGTGTGTGTGTGTTTATGTGTTGTCGGTGTGTGTGTGTGTGTGTTGTCGGTGTGTGTGTGTGTGTTGTCGGTGCGTGTGTGTGTGTGTTGTCGGTGTGTGTGTGTGTTGTCGGTGTGTGTGTGTGTGTGTGTGTGTTGTCGGTGTGTGTGTGTGTTGTCGGTGTGTGTGTGTTGTCGGTGTGTGTGTGTGTGTTGTCGGTGCGTGTGTGTGTGTGTTGTCGGTGTGTGTGTGTGTTGTCGGTGTGTGTGTGTTGTCGGTGTGTGTGTGTGTGTTGTGTGTGTGTGTGTTGTCGGTGTGTGTGTTGTCCGAGTGTGTGTGTGTGTGTGTGTTGTCGGTATGTGTGTGTTGTCGGTGTGTGTGTGTGTGTGTGTGTTGTCGGTGTGTGTGTGTGTGTGTGTTGTCGGTGTGTGTGCGTGTGTGTGTGTGTTGTCAGTGTGTGTGTGTGTGTGTGTTGTCGGTGTGTGTGTGTGTGTGTTGTCGGTGTGTGTGTGTTGTCGGTGTGTGTGTGTGTGTGTTGTCTGTGTGTTTGTGTGTGTTGTCAGTGTGTGTGTGTGTGTGTTGTCGGTGTGTGTGTGTTGTCGGTGTGTGTGTGTGTGTGTGTGTTGTCGGTGTGTGTGTGTGTGTGTGTTGTCGGTGTGTGTGTGTGTGTGTTGTCAGTGTGTGTGTGTGTGTGTGTGTGTGTGTGTGTGTGTTGTCGGTGTGTGTGTTGTCCGAGTGTGTGTGTGTGTGTGTGTGTGTGTGTGTGTGTGTTGTCGGTGTGTGTGTGTTGTCGGTGTGTGTGTGTGTGTGTGTTGTCGGTGTGTGTGTGTGTGTGTGTGTGTGTGTTGTCGGTGTGTGTGTGTGTGTGTTGTCGGTGAGTGTGTGTGTGTGTTGTCAGTGTGTGTGTGTGTGTGTGTGTTGTCGGTGTGTGTGTGTTGTCGGTGTGTGTGTGTGTGTGTGTGTTGTCGGTGTGTGTGTGTGTGTTGTCGGTGTGTGTGTGTGTGTTGTCAGTGTGTGTGTGTGTGTGTTGTCGGTGTGTCTGTGTGTGTGTGTGTGTTGTCGGTGTGTGTGTGTGTGTGTGTGTGTTGTCGGTGTGTGTGTGTGTGTTGTCGGTGTGTGTGTTTGTTGTCGGTGTGTGTGTGTGTGTGTTGTCGGTGTGTGTGTGTGTTGTCGGTGTGTGTGTGTGTTGTCGGTGTGTGTGTGTTGTCGGTGTGTGTGTGTGTGTGTTGTCGGTGTGTGTGTGTGTGTGTTGTAGGTGTGTGTGTGTGTGTGTGTTGTCGGTGTGTGTGTGTGTGTTGTGTGTGTGTGTTGTCGGTGTGTGTGTGTGTTGTCGGTGTGTGTGTGTGTGTGTTGTCAGTGTGTGTGTGTGTGTGTTGTCGGTGTGTGTGTGTTTATGTGTTGTCGGTGTGTGTGTGTGTGTGTTGTCGGTGTGTGTGTGTGTGTTGTCGGTGCGTGTGTGTGTGTGTTGTCGGTGTGTGTGTGTGTTGTCGGTGTGTGTGTGTGTGTGTGTTGTCGGTGTGTGTGTGTGTTGTCGGTGTGTGTGTGTTGTCGGTGTGTGTGTGTGTGTTGTCGGTGCGTGTGTGTGTGTGTTGTCGGTGTGTGTGTGTGTTGTCGGTGTGTGTGTGTTGTCGGTGTGTGTGTGTGTGTTGTGTGTGTGTGTGTTGTCGGTGTGTGTGTTGTCCGAGTGTGTGTGTGTGTGTGTGTGTGTTGTCGGTGTGTGTGTGTTGTCGGTGTGTGTGTGTGTGTGTTGTCGGTGTGTGTGTGTGTGTGTGTGTGTGTGTTGTCGGTGTGTGTGTGTGTGTGTGTGTGTGTGTTGTCAGTGTGTGTGTGTGTGTGTGTTGTCGGTGTGTGTGTGTGTGTGTTGTCGGTGTGTGTGTGTTGTCGGTGTGTGTGTGTGTGTGTTGTCTGTGTGTGTGTGTGTGTGTGTTGTCAGTGTGTGTGTGTGTGTGTTGTCGGTGTGTGTGTGTTGTCGGTGTGTGTGTGTGTGTGTGTGTTGTCGGTGTGTGTGTGTGTGTGTTGTCGGTGTGTGTGTGTGTGTGTTGTCAGTGTGTGTGTGTGTGTGTGTGTGTGTGTGTGTGTGTGTTGTCGGTGTGTGTGTTGTCCGAGTGTGTGTGTGTGTGTGTGTGTGTGTGTGTGTGTTGTCGGTGTGTGTGTGTTGTCGGTGTGTGTGTGTGTGTGTGTTGTCGGTGTGTGTGTGTGTGTGTGTGTGTGTGTTGTCGGTGTGTGTGTGTGTGTGTTGTCGGTGAGTGTGTGTGTGTGTTGTCAGTGTGTGTGTGTGTGTGTGTGTTGTCGGTGTGTGTGTGTGTGTGTTGTCGGTGTGTGTGTGTGTGTGTGTGTTGTCAGTGTGTGTGTGTGTGTGTGTTGTCGGTGTGTGTGTGTTTGTTGTCGGTGTGTGTGTGTGTGTTGTCGGTGTGTGTGTGTTGTCGGTGTGTGTGTGTGTGTTGTCGGTGTGTGTGTGTGTGTTGCTGGTTTTTGTGTGTGTGTGTGTTGTCGATGTGTGTGTGTGTGTTGTCGGTGTGTGTGTGTGTGTGTGTGTGTGTGTGTTGTCGGTGTGTGTGTGTGTGTGTGTTGTCGGTGTGTTTGTGTGTGTGTGTTGTCGGTGTGTGTGTCTGTGTGTTGTCGGTGTGTGTGTGTGTTGTCGGTGTGTGTGTGTGTGTTGTCAGTGTGTGTGTGTGTGTGTGTGTTGTCGGTGTGTGTGTGTGTGTGTGTGTTGCCGGTGTGTGTGTGTGTGTGTTGTCGGTGTGTGTGTGTTGTCGGTGTGTGTGTGTGTTGTTGGTGTGTGTGTGTGTGTGTTGTCGGTGTGTGTGTGTGTGTGTTGTCAGTGTGTGTGTGTGTGTGTGTTGTCGGTGTGTGTGTGTGTGTGTTGTCGGTGTGTGTGTGTGTGTGTTGCCGGTGTGTGTGTGTGTGTGTTGTCGGTGTGTGTGTGTGTGTGTTGTCGGTGTGTGTGTGTGTGTGTGTTGTCGGTGTGTGTGTGTGTGTGTTGTCGGTGTGTGTGTTGTCGGTGTGTGTGTGTGTGTGTGTTGTCGGTGTGTGTGTGTGTGGTCGGTGTGTGTGTGTGTGTGTGTGTGTGTGTGTTGTCGGTGTGTGTGTGTGTGTTGTCGGTAGGTGTGTGTGTGTGTTGTCGGTGTGTGTGTGTGTTGTCGGTGTGTGTGTGTGTGTGTGTGTGTGTTGTCGGTGTGTGTGTGTGTTGTCGGTGTGTGTGTGTTGTCGGTGTGTGTGTGTGTGTTGTCGGTGCGTGTGTGTGTGTGTTGTCGGTGTGTGTGTGTGTTGTCGGTGTGTGTGTGTTGTCGGTGTGTGTGTGTGTGTTGTGTGTGTGTGTGTTGTCGGTGTGTGTGTTGTCCGAGTGTGTGTGTGTGTGTGTGTGTGTTGTCAGTTTGTGTGTGTGTGTGTTGTCGGTGTGTCTGTGTGTGTGTGTGTGTTGTCGGTGTGTGTGTGTGTGTGTGTTGTCGGTGTGTGTGTGTGTGTTGCCGGTGTGTGTGTGTGTGTTGTCGGTGTGTGTGTGTGTGTGTTGTCGGTGTGTGTGTGTGTGTGTGTTGTCGGTGTGTGTGTGTGTGTGTTGTCGGTGTGTGTGTGTTGTCGGTGTGTGTGTGTGTGTGTTGTCGGTGTGTGTGTGTGTGGTCGGTGTGTGTGTGTGTGTGTGTGTGTGTTGTCGGTGTGTGTGTGTGTTGTCGGTGTGTGTGTGTGTGTTGTCGGTGTGTGTGTGTGTGTGTGTTGTCGGTGTGTGTGTGTGTGTTGTCAGTGTGTGTGTGTGTGTGTTGTCGGTGTGTGTGTGTTTATGTGTTGTCGGTGTGTGTGTGTGTGTGTTGTCGGTGTGTGTGTGTGTTGTCGGTGTGTGTGTGTGTTGTCGGTGTGTGTGTGTGTTGTCGGTGTGTGTGTGTGTGTGTGTGTGTGTTGTCGGTGTGTGTGTGTGTGTGTTGTCGGTGTGTGTGTGTGTTGTCGGTGTGTGTCTGTTTATGTGTTGTCGGTGTGTGTGTGTGTGTGTGTGTTGTCGGTGTGTGTGTGTGTGTGTGTTGTCGGTGTGTGTGTGTGTTGTCGGTGTGTGTGTGTGTGTTGTCGGTGTGTGTGTGTGTTGTCGGTTTGTGTGTGTGTGTGTGTGTGTTGTCGGTGTGTGTGTGTGTTGTCGGTGTGTGTGTGTTGTCGGTGTGTGTGTGTGTGTGTGTGTTGTCAGTGTGTGTGTGTGTGTGTTGTCGGTGTGTCTGTGTGTGTGTGTGTGTTGTCGGTGTGTGTGTGTGTGTGTGTTGTCGGTGTGTGTGTGTGTGTTGTCGGTGTGTGTGTGTGTTGTCGGTGTGTGTGTGTGTGTGTTGTCGGTGTGTGTGTGTTGTCGGTGTGTGTGTGTGTGTGTTGTCGGTGTGTGTGTGTGTTGTCGGTGTGTGTGTGTGTTGTCGGTGTGTGTGTGTTGTCGGTGTGTGTGTGTGTGTGTTGTCGGTGTGTGTGTGTGTGTGTTGTAGGTGTGTGTGTGTGTGTGTTGTCGGTGTGTGTGTGTGTTGTGTGTGTGTGTTGTCGGTGTGTGTGTGTGTTGTCGGTGTGTGTGTGTGTGTGTTGTCAGTGTGTGTGTGTGTGTGTTGTCGGTGTGTGTGTGTTTATGTGTTGTCGGTGTGTGTGTGTGTGTGTTGTCGGTGTGTGTGTGTGTGTGTTGTCGGTGTGTGTGTGTGTGTGTGTTGTCGGTGTGTGTGTGTGTTGTCGGTGTGTGTGTGTGTGTTGTCGGTGTGTGTGTGTGTTGTCGGTTTGTGTGTGTGTGTGTGTGTGTTGTCGGTGTGTGTGTGTGTTGTCGGTGTGTGTGTGTTGTCGGTGTGTGTGTGTGTGTGTGTGTTGTCGGTGTGTGTGTGTGTGTGTTGTCGGTGTGTGTGTGTGTGTGTTGTCAGTTTGTGTGTGTGTGTGTTGTCGGTGTGTCTGTGTGTGTGTGTGTGTTGTCGGTGTGTGTGTGTGTGTTGTCGGTGTGTGTGTGTGTTGTCGGTGTGTGTGTGTGTGTGTTGTCGGTGTGTGTGTGTTGTCGGTGTGTGTGTGTGTGTGTTGTCGGTGTGTGTGTGTGTTGTCGGTGTGTGTGTGTGTTGTCGGTGTGTGTGTGTTGTCGGTGTGTGTGTGTGTTGTCGGTGTGTGTGTGTTGTCGGTGTGTGTGTGTGTGTGTGTGTTGTCGGTGTGTGTGTGTGTGTGTTGTCGGTGTGTGTGTGTGTGTGTTGTCAGTTTGTGTGTGTGTGTGTTGTCGGTGTGTCTGTGTGTGTGTGTGTGTTGTCGGTGTGTGTGTGTGTGTGTGTTGTCGGTGTGTGTGTGTGTGTTGTCGGTGTGTGTGTGTGTTGTCGGTGTGTGTGTGTGTGTGTTGTCGGTGTGTGTGTGTTGTCGGTGTGTGTGTGTGTGTGTTGTCGGTGTGTGTGTGTGTTGTCGGTGTGTGTGTGTGTTGTCGGTGTGTGTGTGTTGTCGGTGTGTGTGTGTGTGTGTTGTCGGTGTGTGTGTGTGTGTGTTGTAGGTGTGTGTGTGTGTGTGTTGTCGGTGTGTGTGTGTGTGTTGTGTGTGTGTGTTGTCGGTGTGTGTGTGTGTTGTCGGTGTGTGTGTGTGTGTGTTGTCAGTGTGTGTGTGTGTGTGTTGTCGGTGTGTGTGTGTTTATGTGTTGTCGGTGTGTGTGTGTGTGTGTTGTCGGTGTGTGTGTGTGTGTTGTCGGTGCGTGTGTGTGTGTGTTGTCGGTGTGTGTGTGTGTTGTCGGTGTGTGTGTGTGTGTGTGTGTGTTGTCGGTGTGTGTGTGTGTTGTCGGTGTGTGTGTGTTGTCGGTGTGTGTGTGTGTGTTGTCGGTGCGTGTGTGTGTGTGTTGTCGGTGTGTGTGTGTGTTGTCGGTGTGTGTGTGTTGTCGGTGTGTGTGTGTGTGTTGTGTGTGTGTGTGTTGTCGGTGTGTGTGTTGTCCGAGTGTGTGTGTGTGTGTGTGTTGTCGGTGTGTGTGTGTTGTCGGTGTGTGTGTGTGTGTGTGTGTTGTCGGTGTGTGTGTGTGTGTGTGTTGTCGGTGTGTGTGCGTGTGTGTGTGTGTTGTCAGTGTGTGTGTGTGTGTGTGTTGTCGGTGTGTGTGTGTGTGTGTTGTCGGTGTGTGTGTGTTGTCGGTGTGTGTGTGTGTGTGTTGTCTGTGTGTTTGTGTGTGTTGTCAGTGTGTGTGTGTGTGTGTTGTCGGTGTGTGTGTGTTGTCGGTGTGTGTGTGTGTGTGTGTGTTGTCGGTGTGTGTGTGTGTGTGTTGTCGGTGTGTGTGTGTGTGTGTTGTCAGTGTGTGTGTGTGTGTGTGTGTGTGTGTGTGTGTGTGTGTTGTCGGTGTGTGTGTTGTCCGAGTGTGTGTGTGTGTGTGTGTGTGTGTGTGTGTGTGTGTGTTGTCGGTGTGTGTGTGTTGTCGGTGTGTGTGTGTGTGTGTGTTGTCGGTGTGTGTGTGTGTGTGTGTGTGTGTGTTGTCGGTGTGTGTGTGTGTGTGTTGTCGGTGAGTGTGTGTGTGTGTTGTCAGTGTGTGTGTGTGTGTGTGTGTTGTCGGTGTGTGTGTGTTGTCGGTGTGTGTGTGTGTGTGTGTGTTGTCGGTGTGTGTGTGTGTGTGTTGTCGGTGTGTGTGTGTGTGTTGTCAGTGTGTGTGTGTGTGTGTTGTCGGTGTGTCTGTGTGTGTGTGTGTGTTGTCGGTGTGTGTGTGTGTGTGTGTGTGTTGTCGGTGTGTGTGTGTGTGTTGTCGGTGTGTGTGTTTGTTGTCGGTGTGTGTGTGTGTGTGTTGTCGGTGTGTGTGTGTGTTGTCGGTGTGTGTGTGTGTTGTCGGTGTGTGTGTGTTGTCGGTGTGTGTGTGTGTGTGTTGTCGGTGTGTGTGTGTGTGTGTTGTAGGTGTGTGTGTGTGTGTGTGTTGTCGGTGTGTGTGTGTGTGTTGTGTGTGTGTGTTGTCGGTGTGTGTGTGTGTTGTCGGTGTGTGTGTGTGTGTGTTGTCAGTGTGTGTGTGTGTGTGTTGTCGGTGTGTGTGTGTTTATGTGTTGTCGGTGTGTGTGTGTGTGTGTTGTCGGTGTGTGTGTGTGTGTTGTCGGTGCGTGTGTGTGTGTGTTGTCGGTGTGTGTGTGTGTTGTCGGTGTGTGTGTGTGTGTGTGTTGTCGGTGTGTGTGTGTGTTGTCGGTGTGTGTGTGTTGTCGGTGTGTGTGTGTTGTCGGTGCGTGTGTGTGTGTGTTGTCGGTGTGTGTGTGTGTTGTCGGTGTGTGTGTGTTGTCGGTGTGTGTGTGTGTGTTGTGTGTGTGTGTGTTGTCGGTGTGTGTGTTGTCCGAGTGTGTGTGTGTGTGTGTGTGTGTTGTCGGTGTGTGTGTGTTGTCGGTGTGTGTGTGTGTGTGTTGTCGGTGTGTGTGTGTGTGTGTGTGTGTGTGTTGTCGGTGTGTGTGTGTGTGTGTGTGTGTGTGTTGTCAGTGTGTGTGTGTGTGTGTGTTGTCGGTGTGTGTGTGTGTGTGTTGTCGGTGTGTGTGTGTTGTCGGTGTGTGTGTGTGTGTGTTGTCTGTGTGTGTGTGTGTGTGTGTTGTCAGTGTGTGTGTGTGTGTGTTGTCGGTGTGTGTGTGTTGTCGGTGTGTGTGTGTGTGTGTGTGTTGTCGGTGTGTGTGTGTGTGTGTTGTCGGTGTGTGTGTGTGTGTGTTGTCAGTGTGTGTGTGTGTGTGTGTGTGTGTGTGTGTGTGTGTTGTCGGTGTGTGTGTTGTCCGAGTGTGTGTGTGTGTGTGTGTGTGTGTGTGTGTGTTGTCGGTGTGTGTGTGTTGTCGGTGTGTGTGTGTGTGTGTGTTGTCGGTGTGTGTGTGTGTGTGTGTGTGTGTGTTGTCGGTGTGTGTGTGTGTGTGTTGTCGGTGAGTGTGTGTGTGTGTTGTCAGTGTGTGTGTGTGTGTGTGTGTTGTCGGTGTGTGTGTGTGTGTGTTGTCGGTGTGTGTGTGTGTGTGTGTGTTGTCAGTGTGTGTGTGTGTGTGTGTTGTCGGTGTGTGTGTGTTTGTTGTCGGTGTGTGTGTGTGTGTTGTCGGTGTGTGTGTGTTGTCGGTGTGTGTGTGTGTGTTGTCGGTGTGTGTGTGTGTGTTGCTGGTTTTTGTGTGTGTGTGTGTTGTCGATGTGTGTGTGTGTGTTGTCGGTGTGTGTGTGTGTGTGTGTGTGTGTGTGTTGTCGGTGTGTGTGTGTGTGTGTGTTGTCGGTGTGTTTGTGTGTGTGTGTTGTCGGTGTGTGTGTCTGTGTGTTGTCGGTGTGTGTGTGTGTTGTCGGTGTGTGTGTGTGTGTTGTCAGTGTGTGTGTGTGTGTGTGTGTTGTCGGTGTGTGTGTGTGTGTGTGTGTTGCCGGTGTGTGTGTGTGTGTGTTGTCGGTGTGTGTGTGTTGTCGGTGTGTGTGTGTGTTGTTGGTGTGTGTGTGTGTGTGTTGTCGGTGTGTGTGTGTGTGTGTTGTCAGTGTGTGTGTGTGTGTGTGTTGTCGGTGTGTGTGTGTGTGTGTTGTCGGTGTGTGTGTGTGTGTGTTGCCGGTGTGTGTGTGTGTGTGTTGTCGGTGTGTGTGTGTGTGTGTTGTCGGTGTGTGTGTGTGTGTGTGTTGTCGGTGTGTGTGTGTGTGTGTTGTCGGTGTGTGTGTTGTCGGTGTGTGTGTGTGTGTGTGTTGTCGGTGTGTGTGTGTGTGGTCGGTGTGTGTGTGTGTGTGTGTGTGTGTGTGTTGTCGGTGTGTGTGTGTGTGTTGTCGGTAGGTGTGTGTGTGTGTTGTCGGTGTGTGTGTGTGTTGTCGGTGTGTGTGTGTGTGTGTGTGTGTTGTCGGTGTGTGTGTGTGTTGTCGGTGTGTGTGTGTTGTCGGTGTGTGTGTGTGTGTTGTCGGTGCGTGTGTGTGTGTGTTGTCGGTGTGTGTGTGTGTTGTCGGTGTGTGTGTGTTGTCGGTGTGTGTGTGTGTGTTGTGTGTGTGTGTGTTGTCGGTGTGTGTGTTGTCCGAGTGTGTGTGTGTGTGTGTGTGTGTGTGTTGTCGGTGTGTGTGTGTTGTCGGTGTGTGTGTGTGTTGTCGGTGTGTGTGTGTGTGTTGTCGGTGTGTGTGTGTGTGTGTGTGTGTTGTCAGTGTGTGTGTGTGTGTGTTGTCGGTGTGTGTGTGTGTGTGTTGTAGGTGTGTGTGTGTGTGTGTGTTGTCGGTGTGTGTGTGTGTGTTGTGTGTGTGTGTTGTCGGTGTGTGTGTGTGTTGTCGGTGTGTGTGTGTGTGTGTTGTCAGTGTGTGTGTGTGTGTGTTGTCGGTGTGTGTGTGTTTATGTGTTGTCGGTGTGTGTGTGTGTGTGTTGTCGGTGTGTGTGTGTGTGTTGTCGGTGCGTGTGTGTGTGTGTTGTCGGTGTGTGTGTGTGTTGTCGGTGTGTGTGTGTGTGTGTGTGTGTTGTCGGTGTGTGTGTGTGTTGTAGGTGTGTGTGTGTTGTCGGTGTGTGTGTGTGTGTTGTCGGTGCGTGTGTGTGTGTGTTGTCGGTGTGTGTGTGTGTTGTCGGTGTGTGTGTGTTGTCGGTGTGTGTGTGTGTGTTGTGTGTGTGTGTGTTGTCGGTGTGTGTGTTGTCCGAGTGTGTGTGTGTGTGTGTGTGTGTTGTCGGTGTGTGTGTGTTGTCGGTGTGTGTGTGTGTGTGTTGTCGGTGTGTGTGTGTGTGTGTGTGTGTTGTCGGTGTGTGTGTGTGTGTGTGTGTGTTGTCAGTGTGTGTGTGTGTGTGTTGTCGGTGTGTGTGTGTGTGTGTTGTCGGTGTGTGTGTGTTGTCGGTGTGTGTGTGTGTGTGTTGTCTGTGTGTGTGTGTGTGTGTGTTGTCAGTGTGTGTGTGTGTGTGTTGTCGGTGTGTGTGTGTTGTCGGTGTGTGTGTGTGTGTGTGTGTTGTCGGTGTGTGTGTGTGTGTGTTGTCGGTGTGTGTGTGTGTGTGTTGTCAGTGTGTGTGTGTGTGTGGTGTGTGTGTGTGTGTGTGTGTGTGTTGTCGGTGTGTGTGTTGTCCGAGTGTGTGTGTGTGTGTGTGTGTGTGTGTGTGTGTGTTGTCGGTGTGTGTGTGTTGTCGGTGTGTGTGTGTGTGTGTTGTCGGTGTGTGTGTGTGTGTGTGTGTGTGTGTTGTCGGTGTGTGTGTGTGTGTGTTGTCGGTGAGTGTGTGTGTGTGTTGTCAGTGTGTGTGTGTGTGTTGTCGGTGTGTGTGTGTGTGTGTTGTCGGTGTGTGTGTGTGTGTGTGTGTGTTGTCAGTGTGTGTGTGTGTGTGTGTTGTCGGTGTGTGTGTGTGTGTTGTCGGTGTGTGTGTGTGTGTGTGTTGTCGGTGTGTGTGTGTTGTCGGTGTGTGTGTGTGTGTTGTCGGTGTGTGTGTGTGTGTTGCTGGTTTTTGTGTGTGTGTGTGTTGTCGATGTGTGTGTGTGTGTTGTCGGTGTGTGTGTGTGTGTGTGTGTGTGTGTGTTGTCGGTGTGTGTGTGTGTGTGTGTTGTCGGTGTGTTTGTGTGTGTGTGTTGTCGGTGTGTGTGTCTGTGTGTTGTCGGTGTGTGTGTGTGTGTTGTGTGTGTGTGTGTGTGTTGTCGGTGTGTGTGTGTGTTGTCGGTGTGTGTGTGTGTGTTGTCAGTGTGTGTGTGTGTGTGTGTGTTGTCGGTGTGTGTGTGTGTGTGTGTGTGTGTTGCCGGTGTGTGTGTGTGTGTGTTGTCGGTGTGTGTGTGTTGTCGGTGTGTGTGTGTGTTGTTGGTGTGTGTGTGTGTGTGTTGTCGGTGTGTGTGTGTGTGTGTTGTCAGTGTGTGTGTGTGTGTGTGTTGTCGGTGTGTGTGTGTGTTGTCGGTGTGTGTGTGTGTGTGTTGCCGGTGTGTGTGTGTGTGTGTTGTCGGTGTGTGTGTGTGTGTGTTGTCGGTGTGTGTGTTGTCGGTGTGTGTGTGTGTGTGTGTTGTCGGTGTGTGTGTGTGTGGTCGGTGTGTGTGTGTGTGTGTGTGTGTGTGTGTTGTCGGTGTGTGTGTGTGTGTTGTCGGTAGGTGTGTGTGTGTGTTGTCGGTGTGTGTGTGTGTTGTCGGTGTGTGTGTGTGTGTGTGTGTGTTGTCGGTGTGTGTGTGTGTTGTCGGTGTGTGTGTGTTGTCGGTGTGTGTGTGTGTGTTGTCGGTGCGTGTGTGTGTGTGTTGTCGGTGTGTGTGTGTGTTGTCGGTGTGTGTGTGTTGTCGGTGTGTGTGTTGTCCGAGTGTGTGTGTGTGTGTGTGTGTGTTGTCGGTGTGTGTGTGTGTTGTCGGTGTTTGTGTGTGTTGTCGGTGTGTGTGTGTGTGTGTGTGTGTTGTCGGTGTGTGTGTGTGTGTGTGTTGTCAGTGTGTGTGTGTGTGTGTGTTGTCGGTGTGTGTGTGTGTGTGTGTGTTGTCGGTGTGTGTGTGTTGTCGGTGTGTGTGTGTGTGTGTTGTCTGTGTGTGTGTGTGTGTGTGTTGTCAGTGTGTGTGTGTGTGTGTTGTCGGTGTGTGTGTGTTGTCGGTGTGTGTGTGTGTGTGTGTGTTGTCGGTGTGTGTGTGTGTGTGTGTGTTGTCGGTGTGTGTGTGTGTGTGTGTGTGTGTGTGTGTGTGTTGTCGGTGTGTGTGTGTTGTCGGTGTGTGTGTGTGTGTGTGTTGTCGGTGTGTGTGTGTGTGTGTGTGTTGTCGGTGTGTGTGTGTGTGTGTTGTCGGTGTGTGTGTGTTGTCAGTGTGTGTGTGTGTGTGTGTGTTGTCGGTGTGTGTGTGTGTGTGTTGTCGGTGTGTGTGTGTGTGTGTGTGTGTTGTCAGTGTGTGTGTGTGTGTGTGTTGTCGGTGTGTGTGTGTGTGTTGTCGGTGTGTGTGTGTGTGTGTGTTGTCGGTGTGTGTGTGTTGTCGGTGTGTGTGTGTGTGTTGTCGGTGTGTGTGTGTGTGTTGCTGGTTTTTGTGTGGGTGTGTGTTGTCGATGTGTGTGTGTGTGTTGTCGGTGTGTGTGTGTGTGTGTGTGTGTGTTGTCGGTGTGTGTGTGTGTGTGTGTTGTCGGTGTGTTTGTGTGTGTGTGTTGTCGGTGTGTGTGTCTGTGTGTTGTCGGTGTGTGTGTGTGTGTTGTGTGTGTGTGTGTGTGTGTTGTCGGTGTGTGTGTGTGTTGTCGGTGTGTGTGTGTGTGTTGTCAGTGTGTGTGTGTGTTTGTGTGTTGTCGGTGTGTGTGTGTGTGTGTGTGTGTGTTGCCGGTGTGTGTGTGTGTGTGTTGTCGGTGTGTGTGTGTTGTCGGTGTGTGTGTGTGTTGTTGGTGTGTGTGTTTGTGTGTTGTCGGTGTGTGTGTGTGTGTGTTGTCAGTGTGTGTGTGTGTGTGTGTTGTCGGTGTGTGTGTGTGTGTGTTGTCGGTGTGTGTGTGTGTGTGTTGCCGGTGTGTGTGTGTGTGTGTTGTCGGTGTGTGTGTGTGTTGTCGGTGTGTGTGTGTGTGTGTGTTGTCGGTGTGTGTGTGTGTGTGTTGTCAGTGTGTGTGTTGTCGGTGTGTGTGTGTGTGTGTGTTGTCGGTGTGTGTGTGTGTGGTCGGTGTGTGTGTGTGTGTTGTCGGTGTGTGTGTGTGTGTGTTGTCGGTGTGTGTGTGTGTGTGTGTGTTGTCGGTGTGTGTGTGTGTGTGTGTTGTCAGTGTGTGTGTGTGTGTGTTGTCGGTGTGTGTGTGTTTATGTGTTGTCGGTGTGTGTGTGTGTGTGTTGTCGGTGTGTGTGTGTGTTGTCGGTGTGTGTGTGTGTTGTCGGTGTGTGTGTGTGTTGTCGGTGTGTGTGTGTGTGTGTGTGTGTGTGTGTTGTCGGTGTGTGTGTGTGTGTGTTGTCGGTGTGTGTGTGTGTTGTCGGTGTGTGTGTGTTTATGTGTTGTCGGTGTGTGTGTGTGTGTGTTGTCGGTGTGTGTGTGTGTGTGTGTTGTCGGTGTGTGTGTTGTCGGTGTGTGTGTGTGTTGTCGGTGTGTGTGTGTGTTGTCGGTTTGTGTGTGTGTGTGTGTGTGTTGTCGGTGTGTGTGTGTGTTGTCGGTGTGTGTGTGTTGTCGGTGTGTGTGTGTGTGTGTGTGTTGTCGGTGTGTGTGTGTGTGTGTTGTCGGTGTGTGTGTGTGTGTGTGTGTTGTCAGTGTGTGTGTGTGTGTGTTGTCGGTGTGTGTGTGTGTGTGTGTGTGTGTGTTGTCGGTGTGTGTGTGTGTGTGTGTTGTCGGTGTGTGTGTGTGTGTTGTCGGTGTGTGTGTGTGTTGTCGGTGTGTGTGTGTGTTGTCGGTGTGTGTGTGTGTGTTGTCGGTGTGTGTGTGTGTGTGTTGTCGGTGTGTGTGTGTGTGTGTGTGTGTTGTCAGTGTGTGTGTGTGTGTGTGTTGTCGGTGTGTGTGTGTGTGTTGTCGGTGTGTGTGTGTGTGTGTGTTGTCGGTGTGTGTGTGTTGTCGGTGTGTGTGTGTGTGTTGTCGGTGTGTGTGTGTGTGTTGCTGGTTTTTGTGTGTGTGTGTGTTGTCGATGTGTGTGTGTGTGTTGTCGGTGTGTGTGTGTGTGTGTGTGTGTGTGTGTGTGTTGTCGGTGTGTGTGTGTGTGTGTGTGTGTGTTGTCGGTGTGTTTGTGTGTGTGTGTTGTCGGTGTGTGTGTCTGTGTGTTGTCGGTGTGTGTGTGTGTGTTGTGTGTGTGTGTGTGTGTTGTCGGTGTGTGTGTGTGTTGTCGGTGTGTGTGTGTGTGTTGTCAGTGTGTGTGTGTGTGTGTGTGTTGTCGGTGTGTGTGTGTGTGTGTGTGTGTTGTCGGTGTGTTTGTGTGTGTGTGTTGTCGGTGTGTGTGTCTGTGTGTTGTCGGTGTGTGTGTGTGTGTTGTGTGTGTGTGTGTGTGTTGTCGGTGTGTGTGTGTGTTGTCGGTGTGTGTGTGTGTGTTGTCAGTGTGTGTGTGTGTGTGTGTGTTGTCGGTGTGTGTGTGTGTGTGTGTGTGTGTGTTGCCGGTGTGTGTGTGTGTGTGTTGTCGGTGTGTGTGTGTTGTCGGTGTGTGTGTGTGTGTTGTGTGTGTGTGTGTTGTCGGTGTGTGTGTTGTCCGAGTGTGTGTGTGTGTGTGTGTTGTCGGTGTGTGTGTGTTGTCGGTGTGTGTGTGTGTTGTCGGTGTGTGTGTGTGTGTGTGTTGTCGGTGTGTGTGTGTGTGTGTGTTGTCAGTGTGTGTGTGTGTGTGTGTTGTCGGTGTGTGTGTGTGTGTGTTGTCGGTGTGTGTGTGTTGTCGGTGTGTGTGTGTGTGTGTTGTCTGTGTGTGTGTGTGTGTGTGTTGTCAGTGTGTGTGTGTGTGTGTTGTCGGTGTGTGTGTGTTGTCGGTGTGTGTGTGTGTGTGTGTGTTGTCGGTGTGTGTGTGTGTGTGTTGTCGGTGTGTGTGTGTGTTGTCAGTGTGTGTGTGTGTGTGTGTGTGTGTGTGTGTGTGTGTTGTCGGTGTGTGTGTTGTCCGAGTGTGTGTGTGTGTGTGTGTGTGTGTGTGTGTGTGTGTTGTCGGTGTGTGTGTGTTGTCGGTGTGTGTGTGTGTGTGTGTTGTCGGTGTGTGTGTGTGTGTGTGTGTGTGTTGCCGGTGTGTGTGTGTGTGTGTTGTCGGTGTGTGTGTGTTGTCGGTGTGTGTGTGTGTTGTTGGTGTGTGTGTGTGTGTGTTGTCGGTGTGTGTGTGTGTGTGTTGTCAGTGTGTGTGTGTGTGTGTGTTGTCGGTGTGTGTGTGTGTGTGTTGTCGGTGTGTGTGTGTGTGTGTTGCCGGTGTGTGTGTGTGTGTGTTGTCGGTGTGTGTGTGTGTGTGTGTTGTCGGTGTGTGTGTTGTCGGTGTGTGTGTGTGTGTGTGTTGTCGGTGTGTGTGTGTGTGGTCGGTGTGTGTGTGTGTGTGTGTGTGTGTGTTGTCGGTGTGTGTGTGTGTGTTGTCGGTAGGTGTGTGTGTGTGTTGTCGGTGTGTGTGTGTGTTGTCGGTGTGTGTGTGTGTGTGTGTGTGTTGTCGGTGTGTGTGTGTGTTGTCGGTGTGTGTGTGTTGCCGGTGTGTGTGTGTGTGTTGTCGGTGCGTGTGTGTGTGTGTTGTCGGTGTGTGTGTGTGTTGTCGGTGTGTGTGTGTTGTCGGTGTGTGTGTTGTCCGAGTGTGTGTGTGTGTGTGTGTGTGTTGTCGGTGTGTGTGTGTGTTGTCGGTGTTTGTGTGTGTTGTCGGTGTGTGTGTGTGTGTGTGTGTGTTGTCGGTGTGTGTGTGTGTGTGTGTGTGTTGTCAGTGTGTGTGTGTGTGTGTGTTGTCGGTGTGTGTGTGTGTGTGTGTGTGTTGTCGGTGTGTGTGTGTTGTCGGTGTGTGTGTGTGTGTGTTGTCTGTGTGTGTGTGTGTGTGTGTTGTCAGTGTGTGTGTGTGTGTGTTGTCGGTGTGTGTGTGTTGTCGGTGTGTGTGTGTGTGTGTGTGTTGTCGGTGTGTGTGTGTGTGTGTGTGTTGTCGGTGTGTGTGTGTGTGTGTGTGTGTGTGTGTGTGTGTTGTCGGTGTGTGTGTGTTGTCGGTGTGTGTGTGTGTGTGTGTTGTCGGTGTGTGTGTGTGTGTGTGTGTGTTGTCGGTGTGTGTGTGTGTGTGTTGTCGGTGTGTGTGTGTTGTCAGTGTGTGTGTGTGTGTGTGTGTTGTCGGTGTGTGTGTGTGTGTGTTGTCGGTGTGTGTGTGTGTGTGTGTGTGTTGTCAGTGTGTGTGTGTGTGTGTGTTGTCGGTGTGTGTGTGTGTGTTGTCGGTGTGTGTGTGTGTGTGTGTTGTCGGTGTGTGTGTGTTGTCGGTGTGTGTGTGTGTGTTGTCGGTGTGTGTGTGTGTGTTGCTGGTTTTTGTGTGGGTGTGTGTTGTCGATGTGTGTGTGTGTGTTGTCGGTGTGTGTGTGTGTGTGTGTGTGTGTTGTCGGTGTGTGTGTGTGTGTGTGTTGTCGGTGTGTTTGTGTGTGTGTGTTGTCGGTGTGTGTGTCTGTGTGTTGTCGGTGTGTGTGTGTGTGTTGTGTGTGTGTGTGTGTGTGTGTTGTCGGTGTGTGTGTGTGTTGTCGGTGTGTGTGTGTGTGTTGTCAGTGTGTGTGTGTGTTTGTGTGTTGTCGGTGTGTGTGTGTGTGTGTGTGTGTGTTGCCGGTGTGTGTGTGTGTGTGTTGTCGGTGTGTGTGTGTTGTCGGTGTGTGTGTGTGTTGTTGGTGTGTGTGTGTGTGTGTTGTCGGTGTGTGTGTGTGTGTGTTGTCAGTGTGTGTGTGTGTGTGTGTTGTCGGTGTGTGTGTGTGTGTGTTGTCGGTGTGTGTGTGTGTGTGTTGCCGGTGTGTGTGTGTGTGTGTTGTCGGTGTGTGTGTGTGTTGTCGGTGTGTGTGTGTGTGTGTGTTGTCGGTGTGTGTGTGTGTGTGTTGTCAGTGTGTGTGTTGTCGGTGTGTGTGTGTGTGTGTGTTGTCGGTGTGTGTGTGTGTGGTCGGTGTGTGTGTGTGTGTTGTCGGTGTGTGTGTGTGTGTGTTGTCGGTGTGTGTGTGTGTGTGTGTGTTGTCGGTGTGTGTGTGTGTGTGTGTTGTCAGTGTGTGTGTGTGTGTGTTGTCGGTGTGTGTGTGTTTATGTGTTGTCGGTGTGTGTGTGTGTGTGTTGTCGGTGTGTGTGTGTGTTGTCGGTGTGTGTGTGTGTTGTCGGTGTGTGTGTGTGTTGTCGGTGTGTGTGTGTGTGTGTGTGTGTGTGTGTGTTGTCGGTGTGTGTGTGTGTGTGTTGTCGGTGTGTGTGTGTGTTGTCGGTGTGTGTGTGTTTATGTGTTGTCGGTGTGTGTGTGTGTGTGTTGTCGGTGTGTGTGTGTGTGTGTGTTGTCGGTGTGTGTGTTGTCGGTGTGTGTGTGTGTTGTCGGTGTGTGTGTGTGTTGTCGGTTTGTGTGTGTGTGTGTGTGTGTTGTCGGTGTGTGTGTGTGTTGTCGGTGTGTGTGTGTTGTCGGTGTGTGTGTGTGTGTGTGTGTTGTCGGTGTGTGTGTGTGTGTGTTGTCGGTGTGTGTGTGTGTGTGTGTGTTGTCAGTGTGTGTGTGTGTGTGTTGTCGGTGTGTGTGTGTGTGTGTGTGTGTGTGTTGTCGGTGTGTGTGTGTGTGTGTGTTGTCGGTGTGTGTGTGTGTGTTGTCGGTGTGTGTGTGTGTTGTCGGTGTGTGTGTGTGTTGTCGGTGTGTGTGTGTGTGTTGTCGGTGTGTGTGTGTGTGTGTTGTCGGTGTGTGTGTGTGTGTGTGTGTGTTGTCAGTGTGTGTGTGTGTGTGTGTTGTCGGTGTGTGTGTGTGTGTTGTCGGTGTGTGTGTGTGTGTGTGTTGTCGGTGTGTGTGTGTTGTCGGTGTGTGTGTGTGTGTTGTCGGTGTGTGTGTGTGTGTTGCTGGTTTTTGTGTGTGTGTGTGTTGTCGATGTGTGTGTGTGTGTTGTCGGTGTGTGTGTGTGTGTGTGTGTGTGTGTGTGTGTGTTGTCGGTGTGTGTGTGTGTGTGTGTTGTCGGTGTGTTTGTGTGTGTGTGTTGTCGGTGTGTGTGTCTGTGTGTTGTCGGTGTGTGTGTGTGTGTTGTGTGTGTGTGTGTGTGTTGTCGGTGTGTGTGTGTGTTGTCGGTGTGTGTGTGTGTGTTGTCAGTGTGTGTGTGTGTGTGTGTGTTGTCGGTGTGTGTGTGTGTGTGTGTGTGTGTGTTGCCGGTGTGTGTGTGTGTGTGTTGTCGGTGTGTGTGTGTTGTCGGTGTGTGTGTGTGTGTTGTGTGTGTGTGTGTTGTCGGTGTGTGTGTTGTCCGAGTGTGTGTGTGTGTGTGTGTTGTCGGTGTGTGTGTGTTGTCGGTGTGTGTGTGTGTGTGTTGTCGGTGTGTGTGTGTGTGTGTGTTGTCGGTGTGTGTGTGTGTGTGTGTTGTCAGTGTGTGTGTGTGTGTGTGTTGTCGGTGTGTGTGTGTGTGTGTTGTCGGTGTGTGTGTGTTGTCGGTGTGTGTGTGTGTGTGTTGTCTGTGTGTGTGTGTGTTGTCAGTGTGTGTGTGTGTGTGTTGTCGGTGTGTGTGTGTTGTCGGTGTGTGTGTGTGTGTGTGTGTTGTCGGTGTGTGTGTGTGTGTGTTGTCGGTGTGTGTGTGTGTTGTCAGTGTGTGTGTGTGTGTGTGTGTGTGTGTGTGTGTGTGTTGTCGGTGTGTGTGTTGTCCGAGTGTGTGTGTGTGTGTGTGTGTGTGTGTGTTGTCGGTGTGTGTGTGTTGTCGGTGTGTGTGTGTGTGTGTGTGTGTGTGTTGTCGGTGTGTGTGTGTGTGTGTTGTCGGTGTGTGTGTGTGTGTGTTGTCAGTGTGTGTGTGTGTGTGTGTGTTGTCGGTGTGTGTGTGTGTGTGTGTTGTCGGTGTGTGTGTGTGTGTGTGTGTGTGTGTTGTCGGTGTGTGTGTGTGTGTGTTGTCGGTGAGTGTGTGTGTGTGTTGTCAGTGTGTGTGTGTGTGTTGTCGGTGTGTGTGTGTGTGTGTTGTCGGTGTGTGTGTGTGTGTGTGTGTGTTGTCAGTGTGTGTGTGTGTGTGTGTTGTCGGTGTGTGTGTGTGTGTTGTCGGTGTGTGTGTGTGTGTGTGTTGTCGGTGTGTGTGTGTTGTCGGTGTGTGTGTGTGTGTTGTCGGTGTGTGTGTGTGTGTTGCTGGTTTTTGTGTGTGTGTGTTGTCGATGTGTGTGTGTGTGTTGTCGGTGTGTGTGTGTGTGTGTGTGTGTGTGTGTTGTCGGTGTGTGTGTGTGTGTTGTCGGTGTGTTTGTGTGTGTGTGTTGTCGGTGTGTGTGTCTGTGTGTTGTCGGTGTGTGTGTGTGTGTTGTGTGTGTGTGTGTGTGTTGTCGGTGTGTGTGTGTGTTGTCGGTGTGTGTGTGTGTGTTGTCAGTGTGTGTGTGTGTGTGTGTGTTGTCGGTGTGTGTGTGTGTGTGTGTGTGTGTTGCCGGTGTGTGTGTGTGTGTGTTGTCGGTGTGTGTGTGTTGTCGGTGTGTGTGTGTGTTGTTGGTGTGTGTGTGTGTGTTGTCGGTGTGTGTGTGTGTGTGTTGTCAGTGTGTGTGTGTGTGTGTGTGTTGTCGGTGTGTGTGTGTGTGTGTTGTCGGTGTGTGTGTGTGTGTGTTGCCGGTGTGTGTGTGTGTGTGTTGTCGGTGTGTGTGTGTGTGTGTTGTCGGTGTGTGTGTGTGTTGTCGGTGTGTGTGTGTGTGTGTTGTCGGTGTGTGTGTTGTCGGTGTGTGTGTGTGTGTGTGTTGTCGGTGTGTGTGTGTGTGGTCGGTGTGTGTGTGTGTGTGTGTGTGTGTGTTGTCGGTGTGTGTGTGTGTGTTGTCGGTAGGTGTGTGTGTGTGTTGTCGGTGTGTGTGTGTGTTGTCGGTGTGTGTGTGTGTGTGTGTGTGTTGTCGGTGTGTGTGTGTGTTGTCGGTGTGTGTGTGTTGTCGGTGTGTGTGTGTGTGTTGTCGGTGCGTGTGTGTGTGTGTTGTCGGTGTGTGTGTGTGTTGTCGGTGTGTGTGTGTTGTCGGTGTGTGTGTTGTCCGAGTGTGTGTGTGTGTGTGTGTGTGTTGTCGGTGTGTGTGTGTTGTCGGTGTGTGTGTGTGTTGTCGGTGTGTGTGTGTGTGTGTGTGTGTTGTCGGTGTGTGTGTGTGTGTGTGTGTGTTGTCAGTGTGTGTGTGTGTGTGTGTTGTCGGTGTGTGTGTGTGTGTGTGTGTTGTCGGTGTGTGTGTGTTGTCGGTGTGTGTGTGTGTGTGTTGTCTGTGTGTGTGTGTGTGTGTGTGTGTGTTGTCGGTGTGTGTGTGTGTGTGTGTTGTCGGTGTGTGTGTGTGTTGTCGGTGTGTGTGTGTGTGTTGTCGGTGTGTGTGTGTTGTCGGAGTGTATGTGTTGTCAGTGTGTGTGTGTGTGTGTGTTGTCGGTGTGTGTGTGTGTGTGTTGTCGGTGTGTGTGTGTGTTGTGTGTGTGTGTGTTGTCGGTGTGTGTGTTGTCCGAGTGTGTGTGTGTGTGTGTGTGTGTTGTCGGTGTGTGTGTGTTGTCGGTGTGTGTGTGTGTGTGTTGTCGGTGTGTGTGTGTGTGTGTGTGTGTTGTCGGTGTGTGTGTTGTCGGTGTGTGTGTGTGTGTGTTGTCGGTGTGTGTGTGTGTGTTGTCGGTGTGTGTGTGTGTGTGTTGTCGGTGTGTGTGTGTGTGTGTGTGTGTTGTCGGTGTGTGTGTGTGTGTGTTGTGTGTGTGTGTGTTGTTTGTGTGTGTGTGTGTGTGTGTTGTCGGTGTGTGTGTGTGTGTGTTGTCGGTGTGTGTGTGTGTGTGTGTGTGTGTGTGTGTGTGTGTGTGTCTGTGTGTGTGTGTTGTCGGTGTGTGTGTGTGTGTGTGTTGTCGGTGTGTGTGTGTGTGTTGTCAGTGTGTGTGTGTGTGTGTTGTCGGTGTGTGTGTGTTTATGTGTTGTCGGTGTGTGTGTGTGTGTGTGTTGTCGATGTGTGTGTGTGTGTTGTCGGTGTGTGTGAATGTGTGTGTGTGTGTGTGTGTGTGTGTGTTGTCGGTGTGTGTGTGTGTGTTGTCGGTGTGTTTGTGTGTGTGTGTTGTCGGTGTGTGTGTGTGTGTGTGTTGTCGGTGTGTGTGTGTGTGTTGTGTGTGTGTGTGTGTGTTGTCGGTGTGTGTGTGTGTGTTGTCGGTGTGTGTGTGTGTGTTGTCGGTGTGTGTGTGTGTGTTGTCAGTGTGTGTGTGTGTGTGTTGTCGGTGTGTGTGTGTTTATGTGTTGTCGGTGTGTGTGTGTGTGTGTGTTGTCGATGTGTGTGTGTGTGTTGTCGGTGTGTGTGAATGTGTGTGTGTGTGTGTGTGTGTGTGTGTTGTCGGTGTGTGTGTGTGTGTTGTCGGTGTGTTTGTGTGTGTGTGTTGTCGGTGTGTGTGTGTGTTGTCGGTGTGTGTGTGTGTGTTGTCGGTGTGTGTGTGTGTTGTCGGTTTGTGTGTGTGTGTGCGTGTGTTGTGTGTGTGTGTGTGTGTGTGTGTGTTGTCGATGTGTGTGTGTGTGTGTTGGTGGTGTGTGTTTGTGTGTTGTGTGTGTGTGTGTGTGTGTTGTCGGTGTGTGTGTGTGTGTGTGTTGTCGGTGTGTTTGTGTGTGTGTGTTGTCGGTGTGTGTGTGTGTGTGTGTTGTCGGTGTGTGTGTGTGTGTTGTGTGTGTGTGTGTGTGTTGTCGGTGTGTGTGTGTGTGTTGTCGGTGTGTGTGTGTGTGTTGTCGGTGTGTGTGTGTGTGTTGTCGGTGTGTGTGTTGTCGGTGTGTGTGTGTGTGTGTTGTCGGTGTGTGTGTTGTCGGTGTGTGTGTGTGTGTGTTGTCGGTGTGTGTGTGTTGTCGGTGTGTGTGTGTGTGTGTTGTCGGTGTGTGTGTGTGTGTGTGTGTGTGTGTGTGTGTGTGTGTGTGTGTCTGTGTGTGTGTGTTGTCGGTGTGTGTGTGTGTGTGTGTTGTCGGTGTGTGTGTGTGTGTTGTCAGTGTGTGTGTGTGTGTGTTGTCGGTGTGTGTGTGTTTATGTGTTGTCGGTGTGTGTGTGTGTGTGTTGTCGATGTGTGTGTGTGTGTTGTCGGTGTGTGTGTGTGTGTGTGTTGTCGGTGTGTTTGTGTGTGTGTGTTGTCGGTGTGTGTGTGTGTTGTCGGTGTGTGTGTGTGTTGTCGGTGTGTGTGTGTGTTGTCGGTTTGTGTGTGTGTGTGCGTGTGTTGTGTGTGTGTGTGTGTGTGTTGTCGATGTGTGTGTGTGTGTGTTGGTGGTGTGTGTTTGTGTGTTGTGTGTGTGTGTGTGTGTGTTGTCGGTGTGTGTGTGTGTGTGTGTTGTCGGTGTGTTTGTGTGTGTGTGTTGTCGGTGTGTGTGTGTGTGTGTGTTGTCGGTGTGTGTGTGTGTGTGTTGTGTGTGTGTGTGTGTGTTGTCGGTGTATGTGTGTGTGTTGTCGGTGTGTGTGTGTGTGTGTTGTCGGTGTGTGTGTGTGTGTTGTCGGTGTGTGTGTGTGTGTTGTCGGTGTGTGTGTGTGTGTGTTGTCGGTGTGTGTGTGTGTGTGTGTGTTGTCGGTGTGTGTGTGTGTGTGTTGTGTGTGTGTGTGTTGTTTGTGTGTGTGTGTGTTGTCGGTGTGTGTGTGTGTGTGTTGTCGGTTTGTGTGTGTGTGTGTGGTGTGTGTGTGTGTGTGTGTGTGTGTGTGTGTGTGTGTGTGTGTGTGTGTGTGTGTGTTGTCGGTGTGTGTGTGTGTGTGTGTGTTGTCGGTGTGTGTGTGTGTGTTGTCGGTGTGTGTGTGTGTGTGTGTTGTCGGTGTGTGTGTGTGTGTGTTGTCGGTGTGTGTGTGTGTGTTGTGTGTGTGTGTTGTCGGTGTGTGTGTGTGTTGTCGGTGTGTGTGTGTGTTGTCGGTGTGTGTGTGTGTGTGTGTGTGTGTGTGTGTGTGTGTGTGTTGTCGGTGTGTGTGTGTGTTGTCGGTGTGTGTGTGTGTGTTGTCGGTGTGTGTGTGTTGTCGGAGTGTATGTGTTGTCAGTGTGTGTGTGTGTGTGTGTTGTCGGTGTGTGTGTGTGTGTGTTGTCGGTGTGTGTGTGTGTTGTGTGTGTGTGTGTTGTCGGTGTGTGTGTTGTCCGAGTGTGTGTGTGTGTGTGTGTGTGTGTGTTGTCGGTGTGTGTGTGTTGTCGGTGTGTGTGTGTGTGTGTTGTCGGTGTGTGTGTGTGTGTGTGTGTGTTGTCGGTGTGTGTGTTGTCGGTGTGTGTGTGTGTGTGTTGTCGGTGTGTGTGTGTGTGTTGTCGGTGTGTGTGTGTGTGTGTTGTCGGTGTGTGTGTGTGTGTGTGTGTTGTCGGTGTGTGTGTGTGTGTGTTGTGTGTGTGTGTGTTGTTTGTGTGTGTGTGTGTGTTGTCGGTGTGTGTGTGTGTGTGTTGTTGGTGTGTGTGTGTGTGTGTGTGTGTGTGTGTGTGTCTGTGTGTGTGTGTTGTCGGTGTGTGTGTGTGTGTGTGTGTTGTCGGTGTGTGTGTGTGTGTTGTCAGTGTGTGTGTGTGTGTGTTGTCGGTGTGTGTGTGTTTATGTGTTGTCGGTGTGTGTGTGTGTGTGTGTTGTCGATGTGTGTGTGTGTGTTGTCGGTGTGTGTGAATGTGTGTGTGTGTGTGTGTGTGTGTGTGTTGTCGGTGTGTGTGTGTGTGTGTGTTGTCGGTGTGTTTGTGTGTGTGTGTTGTCGGTGTGTGTGTGTGTTGTCGGTGTGTGTGTGTGTGTTGTCGGTGTGTGTGTGTGTTGTCGGTTTGTGTGTGTGTGTGCGTGTGTTGTGTGTGTGTGTGTGTGTGTGTTGTCGATGTGTGTGTGTGTGTGTTGGTGGTGTGTGTTTGTGTGTTGTGTGTGTGTGTGTGTGTGTGTTGTCGGTGTGTGTGTGTGTGTGTGTTGTCGGTGTGTTTGTGTGTGTGTGTTGTCGGTGTGTGTGTGTGTTGTCGGTGTGTGTGTGTGTGTGTGTGTGTGTGTTGTCGGTGTGTGTGTGTGTGTGTGTTGTCGGTGTGTTTGTGTGTGTGTGTTGTCGGTGTGTGTGTCTGTGTGTTGTCGGTGTGTGTGTGTGTGTTGTGTGTGTGTGTGTGTGTTGTCGGTGTGTGTGTGTGTTGTCGGTGTGTGTGTGTGTGTTGTCAGTGTGTGTGTGTGTGTGTTGTCGGTGTGTGTGTGTGTGTTGTCGGGTGTGTGTGTGTGTGTGTTGTCGGTGTGTGTGTGTGTGTGTTGTCGGTGTGTGTGTGTGTGTGTGTTGTCAGTGTGTGTGTGTGTGTGTTGTCGGTGTGTGTGTGTTT
>NW_027675489.1:412500-419258 GCF_965601325.2 Salmo salar
TCGGTGTGTGTGTGTTTATGTGTTGTCGGTGTGTGTGTGTGTGTGTTGTCGGTGTGTGTGTGTGTTGTCGGTGTGTGTGTGTGTGTTGTCGGTGTGTGTGTGTGTTGTCGGTGTGTGTGTGTGTGTTGTCGGTGTGTGTGTGTGTTGTCGGTGTGTGTGTGTTTATGTGTTGTCGGTGTGTGTGTGTGTGTTGTCGGTGTGTGTGTGTGTGTGTGTTGTCGGTGTGTGTGTGTGTTGTCGGTTTGTGTGTGTGTGTGTGTGTGTTGTCGGTGTGTGTGTGTGTTGTCGGTGTGTGTGTGTTGTCGGTGTGTGTGTGTGTGTGTGTGTTGTCGGTGTGTGTGTGTGTGTGTTGTCGGTGTGTGTGTGTGTGTGTGTGTTGTCAGTGTGTGTGTGTGTGTGTTGTCGGTGTGTGTGTGTGTGTGTGTGTGTGTTGTCGGTGTGTGTGTGTGTGTGTTGTCGGTGTGTGTGTGTGTGTTGTCGGTGTGTGTGTGTGTTGTCGGTGTGTGTGTGTGTTGTCGGTGTGTGTGTGTGTGTTGTCGGTGTGTGTGTGTGTGTGTTGTCGGTGTGTGTGTGTGTGTGTGTGTGTTGTCAGTGTGTGTGTGTGTGTGTGTTGTCGGTGTGTGTGTGTGTGTTGTCGGTGTGTGTGTGTGTGTGTGTGTTGTCGGTGTGTGTGTGTTGTCGGTGTGTGTGTGTGTGTTGTCGGTGTGTGTGTGTGTGTTGCTGGTTTTTGTGTGTGTGTGTGTTGTCGATGTGTGTGTGTGTGTTGTCGGTGTGTGTGTGTGTGTGTGTGTGTGTGTGTTGTCGGTGTGTGTGTGTGTGTGTGTTGTCGGTGTGTTTGTGTGTGTGTGTTGTCGGTGTGTGTGTCTGTGTGTTGTCGGTGTGTGTGTGTGTGTTGTGTGTGTGTGTGTGTGTTGTCGGTGTGTGTGTGTGTTGTCGGTGTGTGTGTGTGTGTGTTGTCAGTGTGTGTGTGTGTGTGTGTGTTGTCGGTGTGTGTGTGTGTGTGTGTGTGTGTGTTGCCGGTGTGTGTGTGTGTGTGTTGTCGGTGTGTGTGTGTTGTCGGTGTGTGTGTGTGTTGTTGGTGTGTGTGTGTGTGTGTTGTCGGTGTGTGTGTGTGTGTGTTGTCAGTGTGTGTGTGTGTGTGTGTTGTCGGTGTGTGTGTGTGTGTGTTGTCGGTGTGTGTGTGTGTGTGTTGCCGGTGTGTGTGTGTGTGTGTTGTCGGTGTGTGTGTGTGTGTGTTGTCGGTGTGTGTGTGTGTGTTGTCGGTGTGTGTGTGTGTGTGTTGTCGGTGTGTGTGTTGTCGGTGTGTGTGTGTGTGTGTGTTGTCGGTGTGTGTGTGTGTGGTCGGTGTGTGTGTGTGTGTGTGTGTGTGTGTGTGTTGTCGGTGTGTGTGTGTGTGTTGTCGGTGTGTGTGTGTGTGTGTGTTGTCGGTGTGTGTGTGTGTGTGTGTGTTGTCGGTGTGTGTGTGTGTGTGTGTTGTCAGTGTGTGTGTGTGTGTGTTGTCGGTGTGTGTGTGTTTATGTGTTGTCGGTGTGTGTGTGTGTGTGTTGTCGGTGTGTGTGTGTGTTGTCGGTGTGTGTGTGTGTTGTCGGTGTGTGTGTGTGTTGTCGGTGTGTGTGTGTGTGTGTGTGTG
Source organism: Salmo salar (assembly GCF_965601325.2). NCBI lineage: Eukaryota > Metazoa > Chordata > Actinopteri > Salmoniformes > Salmonidae > Salmo > Salmo salar. The sequence goes on from NW_027675489.1 coordinate 414,131, forward strand.
TGTGTTGTCGGTGTGTGTGTGTGTGTGTTGTCGGTGTGTGTGTGTGTTGTCGGTGTGTGTGTGTTTATGTGTTGTCGGTGTGTGTGTGTGTGTGTTGTCGGTGTGTGTGTGTGTGTGTGTTGTCGGTGTGTGTGTTGTCGGTGTGTGTGTGTGTGTTGTCGGTGTGTGTGTGTGTTGTCGGTTTGTGTGTGTGTGTGTGTGTGTTGTCGGTGTGTGTGTGTGTTGTCGGTGTGTGTGTGTTGTCGGTGTGTGTGTGTGTGTGTGTGTTGTCGGTGTGTGTGTGTGTGTGTTGTCGGTGTGTGTGTGTGTGTGTGTGTTGTCGGTGTGTGTGTGTGTGTCGGTGTGTGTGTGTGTTGTCGGTGTGTGTGTGTGTTGTCGGTGTGTGTGTGTGTGTTGTCGGTGTGTGTGTGTGTGTGTTGTCGGTGTGTGTGTGTGTTGTCGGTGTGTGTGTGTTTATGTGTTGTCGGTGTGTGTGTGTGTGTGTTGTCGGTGTGTGTGTGTGTGTGTGTTGTCGGTGTGTGTGTTGTCGGTGTGTGTGTGTGTGTTGTCGGTGTGTGTGTGTGTTGTCGGTTTGTGTGTGTGTGTGTGTGTGTTGTCGGTGTGTGTGTGTGTTGTCGGTGTGTGTGTGTTGTCGGTGTGTGTGTGTGTGTTGTCGGTGTGTGTGTGTGTGTGTGTGTTGTCAGTGTGTGTGTGTGTGTGTTGTCGGTGTGTGTGTGTGTGTGTGTGTGTTGTCGGTGTGTGTGTGTGTGTGTGTTGTCGGTGTGTGTGTGTGTGTTGTCGGTGTGTGTGTGTGTTGTCGGTGTGTGTGTGTGTTGTCGGTGTGTGTGTGTGTGTTGTCGGTGTGTGTGTGTGTGTGTTGTCGGTGTGTGTGTGTGTGTGTTGTCAGTGTGTGTGTGTGTGTGTGTTGTCGGTGTGTGTGTGTGTGTTGTCGGTGTGTGTGTGTGTGTGTGTTGTCGGTGTGTGTGTGTTGTCGGTGTGTGTGTGTGTGTTGTCGGTGTGTGTGTGTGTGTGTGTGTGTGTTGTCGGTGTGTGTGTGTGTGTGTGTTGTCGGTGTGTTTGTGTGTGTGTGTTGTCGGTGTGTGTGTCTGTGTGTTGTCGGTGTGTGTGTGTGTGTTGTGTGTGTGTGTGTGTGTTGTCGGTGTGTGTGTGTGTTGTCGGTGTGTGTGTGTGTGTTGTCAGTGTGTGTGTGTGTGTGTGTGTTGTCGGTGTGTGTGTGTGTGTGTGTGTGTGTTGCCGGTGTGTGTGTGTGTGTGTTGTCGGTGTGTGTGTGTTGTCGGTGTGTGTGTGTGTTGTTGGTGTGTGTGTGTGTGTGTTGTCGGTGTGTGTGTGTGTGTGTTGTCAGTGTGTGTGTGTGTGTGTGTTGTCGGTGTGTGTGTGTGTGTGTTGTCGGTGTGTGTGTGTGTGTGTTGCCGGTGTGTGTGTGTGTGTTGTCGGTGTGTGTGTGTGTGTGTTGTCGGTGTGTGTGTGTGTGTGTGTTGTCGGTGTGTGTGTGTGTGTGTTGTCGGTGTGTGTGTTGTCGGTGTGTGTGTGTGTGTGTGTTGTCGGTGTGTGTGTGTGTGGTCGGTGTTTGTGTGTGTGTGTGTGTGTGTGTGTGTTGTCGGTGTGTGTGTGTGTGTTGTCGGTGTGTGTGTGTGTGTGTGTTGTCGGTGTGTGTGTGTGTGTGTGTGTTGTCGGTGTGTGTGTGTGTGTGTGTTGTCAGTGTGTGTGTGTGTGTTGTCGGTGTGTGTGTGTTTATGTGTTGTCGGTGTGTGTGTGTGTGTGTTGTCGGTGTGTGTGTGTGTTGTCGGTGTGTGTGTGTGTTGTCGGTGTGTGTGTGTGTTGTCGGTGTGTGTGTGTGTGTTGTCGGTGTGTGTGTGTGTGTGTTGTCGGTGTGTGTGTGTGTTGTCGGTGTGTGTGTGTTTATGTGTTGTCGGTGTGTGTGTGTGTGTGTTGTCGGTGTGTGTGTGTGTGTGTGTTGTCGGTGTGTGTGTGTGTTGTCGGTTTGTGTGTGTGTGTGTGTGTGTTGTCGGTGTGTGTGTGTGTTGTCGGTGTGTGTGTGTTGTCGGTGTGTGTGTGTGTGTGTGTGTTGTCGTGTGTGTGTGTGTGTGTGTTGTCGGTGTGTGTGTGTGTGTGTGTGTTGTCAGTGTGTGTGTGTGTGTGTTGTCGGTGTGTGTGTGTGTGTGTGTGTGTGTTGTCGGTGTGTGTGTGTGTGTGTGTTGTCGGTGTGTGTGTGTGTGTTGTCGGTGTGTGTGTGTGTTGTCGGTGTGTGTGTGTGTTGTCGGTGTGTGTGTGTGTGTTGTCGGTGTGTGTGTGTGTGTGTTGTCGGTGTGTGTGTGTGTGTGTGTGTGTGTGTTGTCAGTGTGTGTGTGTGTGTGTGTTGTCGGTGTGTGTGTGTGTGTTGTCGGTGTGTGTGTGTGTGTGTGTGTTGTCGGTGTGTGTGTGTTGTCGGTGTGTGTGTGTGTGTTGTCGGTGTGTGTGTGTGTGTTGCTGGTTTTTGTGTGTGTGTGTGTTGTCGATGTGTGTGTGTGTGTTGTCGGTGTGTGTGTGTGTGTGTGTGTGTGTGTGTTGTCGGTGTGTGTGTGTGTGTGTGTTGTCGGTGTGTTTGTGTGTGTGTGTTGTCGGTGTGTGTGTCTGTGTGTTGTCGGTGTGTGTGTGTGTGTTGTGTGTGTGTGTGTGTGTTGTCGGTGTGTGTGTGTGTTGTCGGTGTGTGTGTGTGTGTGTTGTCAGTGTGTGTGTGTGTGTGTGTGTTGTCGGTGTGTGTGTGTGTGTGTGTGTGTTGTCGGTGTGTGTGTGTGTGTGTTGTCGGTGTGTGTGTGTTGTCGGTGTGTGTGTGTGTTGTTGGTGTGTGTGTGTGTGTGTTGTCGGTGTGTGTGTGTGTGTGTTGTCAGTGTGTGTGTGTGTGTGTGTTGTCGGTGTGTGTGTGTGTGTGTTGTCGGTGTGTGTGTGTGTGTGTTGTCGGTGTGTGTGTGTGTGTGTTGTCGGTGTGTGTGTGTGTGTGTTGTCGGTGTGTGTGTGTGTGTGTGTTGTCGGTGTGTGTGTGTGTGTGTTGTCGGTGTGTGTGTTGTCGGTGTGTGTGTGTGTGTGTGTTGTCGGTGTGTGTGTGTGTGGTCGGTGTGTGTGTGTGTGTGTGTGTGTGTGTGTGTGTTGTCGGTGTGTGTGTGTGTGTTGTCGGTGTGTGTGTGTGTGTGTGTTGTCGGTGTGTGTGTGTGTGTGTGTGTTGTCGGTGTGTGTGTGTGTGTGTGTTGTCAGTGTGTGTGTGTGTGTGTTGTCGGTGTGTGTGTGTTGTGTGTTGTCGGTGTGTGTGTGTGTGTGTTGTCGGTGTGTGTGTGTGTTGTCGGTGTGTGTGTGTGTTGTCGGTGTGTGTGTGTGTTGTCGGTGTGTGTGTGTGTGTGTGTGTGTGTGTTGTCGGTGTGTGTGTGTGTGTGTTGTCGGTGTGTGTGTGTGTTGTCGGTGTGTGTGTGTTTGTGTGTTGTCGGTGTGTGTGTGTGTGTGTTGTCGGTGTGTGTGTGTGTGTGTGTTGTCGGTGTGTGTGTTGTCGGTGTGTGTGTGTGTGTTGTCGGTGTGTGTGTGTGTTGTCGGTTGTGTGTGTGTGTGTGTGTGTTGTCGGTGTGTGTGTGTGTTGTCGGTGTGTGTGTGTTGTCGTGTGTGTGTGTGTGTGTGTGTGTTGTCGGTGTGTGTGTGTGTGTGTTGTCGGTGTGTGTGTGTCTGTGTGTGTGTTGTCGGTGTGTGTGTGTGTGTTGTCGGTGTGTGTGTGTGTTGTCGGTGTGTGTGTGTGTTGTCGGTGTGTGTGTGTGTGTTGTCGGTGTGTGTGTGTGTGTGTTGTCGGTGTGTGTGTGTGTTGTCGGTGTGTGTGTGTTGTGTGTGTTGTCGGTGTGTGTGTGTGTGTGTTGTCGGTGTGTGTGTGTGTGTGTGTGTTGTCGGTGTGTGTGTTGTCGGTGTGTGTGTGTGTGTTGTCGGTGTGTGTGTGTGTTGTCGGTTTGTGTGTGTGTGTGTGTGTTTGTCGGTGTGTGTGTGTGTTGTCGGTGTGTGTGTGTTGTCGGTGTGTGTGTGTGTGTGTGTGTTGTCGGTGTGTGTGTGTGTGTGTTGTCGGTGTGTGTGTGTGTGTGTGTGTTGTCAGTGTGTGTGTGTGTGTGTTGTCGGTGTGTGTGTGTGTGTGTGTGTGTTGTCGGTGTGTGTGTGTGTGTGTGTTGTCGGTGTGTGTGTGTGTGTTGTCGGTGTGTGTGTGTGTTGTCGGTGTGTGTGTGTGTTGTCGGTGTGTGTGTGTGTGTTGTCGGTGTGTGTGTGTGTGTGTTGTCGTGTGTGTGTGTGTGTGTGTTGTCAGTGTGTGTGTGTGTGTGTGTTGTCGGTGTGTGTGTGTGTGTTGTCGGTGTGTGTGTGTGTGTGTGTTGTCGGTGTGTGTGTGTTGTCGGTGTGTGTGTGTGTGTTGTCGGTGTGTGTGTGTGTGTTGCTGGTTTTGTGTGTGTGTGTGTTGTCGATGTGTGTGTGTGTGTTGTCGGTGTGTGTGTGTGTGTGTGTGTGTGTGTTGTCGGTGTGTGTGTGTGTGTGTGTTGTCGGTGTGTTTGTGTGTGTGTGTTGTCGGTGTGTGTGTCTGTGTGTTGTCGGTGTGTGTGTGTGTGTTGTGTGTGTGTGTGTGTGTTGTCGGTGTGTGTGTGTGTTGTCGGTGTGTGTGTGTGTGTTGTCAGTGTGTGTGTGTGTGTGTTGTCGGTGTGTGTGTGTGTGTTGTCGGTGTGTGTGTGTGTGTGTGTTGTCGGTGTGTGTGTGTGTGTGTGTGTTGTCGGTGTGTGTGTGTGTGTGTGTTGTCAGTGTGTGTGTGTGTGTGTTGTCGGTGTGTGTGTGTTTATGTGTTGTCGGTGTGTGTGTGTGTGTGTTGTCGGTGTGTGTGTGTGTTGTCGGTGTGTGTGTGTGTTGTCGGTGTGTGTGTGTGTTGTCGGTGTGTGTGTGTGTGTTGTCGGTGTGTGTGTGTGTTGTCGGTGTGTGTGTGTTTATGTGTTGTCGGTGTGTGTGTGTGTGTGTTGTCGGTGTGTGTGTGTGTGTGTGTTGTCGGTGTGTGTGTGTGTTGTCGGTTTGTGTGTGTGTGTGTGTGTGTTGTCGGTGTGTGTGTGTGTTGTCGGTGTGTGTGTGTTGTCGGTGTGTGTGTGTGTGTGTGTGT
>NW_027675490.1:0-65000 GCF_965601325.2 Salmo salar
TCGGTGTGTGTGTGTGTTTATGTGTTGTCGGTGTGTGTGTGTGTGTTGTCGGTGTGTGTGTGTGTGTTGTCGGTGTGTATGTGTGTGTGTGTTGTCGGTGTGTGTGTGTGTGTGTTGTCGGTGTGTGTGTGTGTGTTGTCAGTGTGTGTGTGTGTGTGTTGTCGGTGTGTGTGTGTGTGTGTTGTCGGTGTGTGTGTGTGTTGTGTGTGTGTGTGTTGTCGGTGTGTGTGTTGTCTGAGTGTGTGTGTGTGTGTGTTGTCGGTGTGTGTGTGTTGTCGGTGTGTGTGTGTGTGTGTGTTGTCGGTGTGTGTGTGTGTGTGTGTGTGTGTTGTCGGTGTGTGTGTGTGTGTGTGTTGTCGGTGTGTGTGTGTGTGTGTTGTCAGTGTGTCTGTGTGTGTGTGTTGTCGGTGTGTGTGTGTGTGTGTTGTCGGTGTGTGTGTGTGTGTTGTCGGTGTGTGTGTGTTGTGGGTGTGTGTGTGTGTGTGTTGTCTGTGTGTGTGTGTGTGTTGCTGGTGTTTGTGTGTGTGTGTGTTGTCGATGTGTGTGTGTGTGTGTTGTCGGTGTGTGTGTGTGTGTGTGTGTGTGTTGTCGGTGTGTGTGTGTGTTGTCGGTGTGTGTGTGTGTTGTCGGTGTGTGTGTGTGTGTGTGTTGTCGGTGTGTGTGTGTGTGTTGTCAGTGTGTGTGTGTGTGTGTTGTCGGTGTGTGTGTGTTTATGTGTTGTCGGTGTGTGTGTGTGTGTGTGTTGTCGGTGTGTGTGTGTGTGTGTGTTGTCGGTGTGTGTGTGTGTTGTCGGTGTGTGTGTGTGTGTTGTCGGTGTGTGTGTGTTGTCGGTGTGTGTGTGTGTGTGTTGTCGGTGTGTGTGTGTGTGTGTTGTCGGTGTGTGTGTGTGTGTGTTGTCGGTGTGTGTGTGTGTGTGTTGTCGGTGTGTGTGTGTGTGTGTTGTGTGTGTGTGTGTTGTTTGTGTGTGTGTGTGTTGTCGGTGTGTGTGTGTGTGTGTTGTCGGTGTGTGTGTGTGTGTTGTCGGTGTGTGTGTGTGTGTGTTGTCGGTGTGTGTGTGTGTTGTCGGTGTGTGTGTGTGTGTGTGTGTGTGTGTGTGTGTTGTCGGTGTGTGTGTGTGTTGTCGGTGTGTATGTGTGTGTGTGTTGTCGGTGTGTGTGTGTGTGTGTTGTCGGTGTGTGTGTGTGTGTGTGTTGTCAGTGTGTGTGTGTGTGTGTTGTCGGTGTGTGTGTGTGTGTGTGTTGTCGGTGTGTGTGTGTGTTGTCGGTGTGTGTGTGTTGTCGGTGTGTGTGTGTGTGTGTTGTCGGTGTGTGTGTGTGTTGTGTGTGTGTGTGTTGTCGGTGTGTGTGTTGTCTGAGTGTGTGTGTGTGTGTGTGTGTTGTCGGTGTGTGTGTTGTCGGTGTGTGTGTGTGTGTGTGTTGTCGGTGTGTGTGTGTGTGTGTGTGTGTTGTCGGTGTGTGTGTTTGTGTGTTGTCGGTGTGTGTGTGTGTGTGTTGTCAGTGTGTGTGTGTGTGTGTGTTGTCGGTGTGTGTGTGTGTGTTGTCGGTGTGTGTGTGTGTGTGTTGTCGGTGTGCGTGTGTGTGTGTGTGTGTTGTCGGTGTGTGTGTGTTGTCGGTGTGTGTGTGTGTGTGTTGTCGGTGTGTTGTCGGTGTGTGTGTGTGTGTTGTCGGTGTGTGTGTGTTGTCGGTGTGTGTGTGTTTATGTGTTGTCGGTGTGTGTGTGTGTGTGTTGTCGGTGTGTGTGTGTGTTTATGTGTTGTCGGTGTGTGTGTGTGTGTTGTCGGTGTGTGTGTGTGTGTTGTCGGTGTGTATGTGTGTGTGTGTTGTCGGTGTGTGTGTGTGTGTGTTGTCGGTGTGTGTGTGTGTGTTGTCAGTGTGTGTGTGTGTGTGTTGTCGGTGTGTGTGTGTGTGTGTTGTCGGTGTGTGTGTGTGTTGTGTGTGTGTGTGTTGTCGGTGTGTGTGTTGTCTGAGTGTGTGTGTGTGTGTGTTGTCGGTGTGTGTGTGTTGTCGGTGTGTGTGTGTGTGTGTGTTGTCGGTGTGTGTGTGTGTGTGTGTGTGTGTTGTCGGTGTGTGTGTGTGTGTGTGTTGTCGGTGTGTGTGTGTGTGTGTTGTCAGTGTGTCTGTGTGTGTGTGTTGTCGGTGTGTGTGTGTGTGTGTTGTCGGTGTGTGTGTGTGTGTGTTGTCGGTGTGTGTGTGTTGTGGGTGTGTGTGTGTGTGTGTTGTCTGTGTGTGTGTGTGTGTTGCTGGTGTTTGTGTGTGTGTGTGTGTTGTCGATGTGTGTGTGTGTGTGTTGTCGGTGTGTGTGTGTGTGTGTGTGTGTGTGTTGTCGGTGTGTGTGTGTGTTGTCGGTGTGTGTGTGTGTTGTCGGTGTGTGTGTGTGTGTGTGTTGTCGGTGTGTGTGTGTGTGTTGTCAGTGTGTGTGTGTGTGTGTTGTCGGTGTGTGTGTGTTTATGTGTTGTCGGTGTGTGTGTGTGTGTGTGTTGTCGGTGTGTGTGTGTGTGTGTGTTGTCGGTGTGTGTGTGTGTTGTCGGTGTGTGTGTGTGTGTTGTCGGTGTGTGTGTGTTGTCGGTGTGTGTGTGTGTGTGTTGTCGGTGTGTGTGTGTGTGTGTTGTCGGTGTGTGTGTGTGTGTGTTGTCGGTGTGTGTGTGTGTGTGTTGTCGGTGTGTGTGTGTGTGTGTTGTGTGTGTGTGTGTTGTTTGTGTGTGTGTGTGTTGTCGGTGTGTGTGTGTGTGTGTTGTCGGTGTGTGTGTGTGTGTTGTCGGTGTGTGTGTGTGTGTGTTGTCGGTGTGTGTGTGTGTTGTCGGTGTGTGTGTGTGTGTGTGTGTGTGTGTGTGTGTGTGTTGTCGGTGTGTGTGTGTGTTGTCGGTGTGTATGTGTGTGTGTGTTGTCGGTGTGTGTGTGTGTGTGTTGTCGGTGTGTGTGTGTGTGTGTGTTGTCAGTGTGTGTGTGTGTGTGTTGTCGGTGTGTGTGTGTGTGTGTGTTGTCGGTGTGTGTGTGTGTTGTCGGTGTGTGTGTGTTGTCGGTGTGTGTGTGTGTGTGTTGTCGGTGTGTGTGTGTGTTGTGTGTTTGTGTGTTGTCGGTGTGTGTGTTGTCTGAGTGTGTGTGTGTATGTGTGTGTTGTCGGTGTGTGTGTTGTCGGTGTGTGTGTGTGTGTGTGTTGTCGGTGTGTGTGTGTGTGTGTGTGTGTTGTCGGTGTGTGTGTTTGTGTGTTGTCGGTGTGTGTGTGTGTGTGTTGTCAGTGTGTGTGTGTGTGTGTGTTGTCGGTGTGTGTGTGTGTGTGTTGTCGGTGTGTGTGTGTGTTTTTGTGTTGTTGGTGTATGTGTGTTGTGGGTGTGGGTGTGTGTGTTGCTGGTGTTTGTGTGTGTGTGTGTTGTCGATGTGTGTGTGTGTGTGTTGTCGGTGTGTGTGTGTGTGTGTGTGTGTGTGTGTGTGTGTGTGTGTGTTGTCGGTGTGTGTGTGTGTGTTGTGTGTGTGTGTGTGTTGTCGGTGTGTGTGTGTGTGTTGTCGGTGTGTGTGTGTGTTGTCGGTGTGTGTGTGTGTGTGTTGTCGGTGTGTGTGTGTGTGTGTTGTGTGTGTGTGTGTTGTTTGTGTGTGTGTGTGTTGTCGGTGTGTGTGTTTGTGTGTTGTCGGTGTGTGTGTGTGTGTGTGTGTGTGTGTGTGTGTGTGTGTGTGTTGTCGGTGTGTGTGTGTGTGTGTGTGTTGTCGGTGTGTGTGTGTGTGTTGCCGGTGTGTGTGTGTGTGTTGTCGGTGTGTGTGTGTGTGTGTTGTCGGTGTGTGTGTGTGTGTGTTGTCGGTGTGTGTGGTGTGTGTGTGTGTGTTGTCGGTGTGTGTGTGTTGTCGGTGTGTGTGTGTGTGTGTTGTCGGTGTGTTGTCGGTGTGTGTGTGTGTGTTGTCGGTGTGTGTGTGTGTTGTGTATGTGTTGTCGGTGTGTGTGTGTGTGTGTTGTCGGTGTGTGTGTGTGTTTATGTGTTGTCGGTGTGTGTGTGTGTGTTGTCGGTGTGTGTGTGTGTGTTGTCGGTGTGTGTGTGTGTGTGTGTTGTCGGTGTGTGTGTGTGTGTTGTCGGTGTGTGTGTGTGTTGTCGGTGTATGTGTGTGTTGTCGGTGTGTGTGTGTGTGTGTTGTCGGTGTGTGTGTGTGTGTTGTCGGTGTGTGTGTGTGTTGTCGGTGTGTGTGTGTGTATGTGTGTTGTGGGTGTGTGTGTGTGTGTGTTGTCGGTGTGGGTGTGTGTGTTGCTGGTGTTTGTGTGTGTGTGTGTTGTCGATGTGTGTGTGTGTGTGTTGTCGGTGTGTGTGTGTGTGTGTGTGTGTGTGTGTGTGTGTGTGTGTGTGTTGTCGGTGTGTGTGTGTGTGTGTGTTGTCGGTGTGTGTGTGTGTGTTGTGTGTGTGTGTGTGTTGTCGGTGTGTGTGTGTGTGTTGTCGGTGTGTGTGTGTGTTGTCGGTGTGTGTGTGTGTGTGTTGTCGGTGTGTGTGTGTGTGTGTTGTGTGTGTGTGTGTTGTTTGTGTGTGTGTGTGTTGTCGGTGTGTGTGTGTGTGTGTTGTCGGTGTGTGTGTGTGTGTGTGTGTGTGTGTGTGTGTGTGTGTGTGTGTGTGTGTTGTCGGTGTGTGTGTGTGTGTGTGTGTTGTCGGTGTGTGTGTGTGTGTTGCCGGTGTGTGTGTGTGTGTTGTCGGTGTGTGTGTGTGTGTGTTGTCGGTGTGTGTGTGTGTGTGTTGTCGGTGTGTGTGTGTGTGTGTGTGTGTTGTCGGTGTGTGTGTGTTGTCGGTGTGTGTGTGTGTGTGTTGTCGGTGTGTTGTCGGTGTGTGTGTGTGTGTTGTCGGTGTGTGTGTGTGTGTTGTCGGTGTGTGTGTGTGTTTATGTGTTGTCGGTGTGTGTGTTTGTGTGTGTTGTCGGTGTGTGTGTGTGTTTATGTGTTGTCGGTGTGTGTGTGTGTGTTGTCGGTGTGTGTGTGTGTGTTGTCGGTGTGTGTGTGTGTGTGTGTTGTCGGTGTGTGTGTGTGTGTTGTCGGTGTGTGTGTGTGTTGTCGGTGTATGTGTGTGTTGTCGGTGTGTGTGTGTGTGTGTTGTCGGTGTGTGTGTGTGTGTTGTCGGTGTGTGTGTGTGTTGTCGGTGTGTGTGTGTGTGTGTGTGTTGTCGGTGTGTGTGTGTGTGTGTTGTCAGTGTGTGTGTGTGTGTGTTGTCGGTGTGTGTGTGTTTATGTGTTGTCGGTGTGTGTGTGTGTGTGTTGTCGGTGTGTGTGTGTGTGTGTGTTGTCGGTGTGTGTGTGTGTGTTGTCGGTGTGTGTGTGTGTGTTGTCGGTGTGTGTGTGTTGTCGGTGTGTGTGTGTGTGTGTGTTGTCGGTGTGTGTGTGTGTGTGTTGTCGGTGTGTGTGTGTGTTGTCGGTGTGTGTGTGTGTGTGTTGTCGGTGTGTGTGTGTGTGTGTTGTCGGTGTGTGTGTGTGTGTTGTCGGTGTGTGTGTGTGTTTATGTGTTGTCGGTGTGTGTGTGTGTGTTGTCGGTGTGTGTGTGTGTGTGTTGTCAGTGTGTGTGTGTGTGTGTTGTCGGTGTGTGTGTGTTTATGTGTTGTCGGTGTGTGTGTGTGTGTTGTCGGTGTGTGTGTGTGTGTGTGTTGTCGGTGTGTGTGTGTGTTGTCGGTGTGTGTGTGTTGTCGGTGTGTGTGTGTTGTCGGTGTGTGTGTGTGTGTGTTGTCGGTGTGTGTGTGTGTGTTGTCGGTGTGTGTGTGTGTGTGTTGTCGGTGTGTGTGTGTGTGTGTTGTCGGTGTGTGTGTGTGTGTGTGTGTTGTCGGTGTGTGTGTGTGTTGTGTGTGTGTGTGTTGTTTGTGTGTGTGTGTGTTGTCGGTGTGTGTGTGTGTGTTGTCGGTGTGTGTGTGTGTGTGTGTGTGGTGTATGTGTGTGTGTGTGTGTGTGTGTGTGTGTGTGTGTGTTGTCGGTGTGTGTGTGTGTGTGTGTTGTCGGTGTGTGTGTGTGTGTTGCCGGTGTGTGTGTGTGTGTTGTCGGTGTGTGTGTGTGTTGTCGGTGTGTGTGTGTGTGTGTTGTCGGTGTGTGTGTGTGTGTGTGTTGTCGGTGTGTGTGTGTGTGTTGTCGGTGTGTGTGTGTGTGTGTGTTGTCGGTGTGTTGTCGGTGTGTGTGTGTGTGTTGTCGGTGTGTGTGTGTGTGTGTTGTCGGTGTGTGTGTGTGTTTATGTGTTGTCGGTGTGTGTGTGTGTGTGTTGTCGGTGTGTGTGTGTGTTTATGTGTTGTCGGTGTGTGTGTGTGTGTGTTGTCGGTGTGTGTGTGTGTGTTGTCGGTGTGTGTGTGTGTGTGTGTTGTCGGTGTGTGTGTGTGTGTTGTCGGTGTTTGTGTGTGTTGTCGGTGTGTGTGTGTGTTGTCGGTGTGTGTGTGTGTGTGTGTGTGTTGTCGGTGTGTGTGTGTGTGTTGTCGGTGTGTGTGTGTGTTGTCGGTGTGTGTGTGTGTGTGTTGTCGGTGTGTGTGTGTTTATGTGTTGTCGGTGTGTGTGTGTGTGTGTTGTCGGTGTGTGTGTGTGTGTGTGTTGTCGGTGTGTGTGTGTGTTGTCGGTGTGTGTGTGTTGTCGGTGTGTGTGTGTTGTCGGTGTGTGTGTGTGTGTGTGTTGTCGGTGTGTGTGTGTGTGTGTTGTCGGTGTGTGTGTGTGTGTGTGTTGTCAGTGTGTGTGTGTGTGTGTGTTGTCGGTGTGTGTGTGTGTGTGTGTGTGTGTTGTCGGTGTGTGTGTGTGTGTGTTTTCGGTGTGTGTGTGTGTGTGTTGTCGGTGTGTGTGTGTGTGTGTGTTGTCGGTGTGTGTGTGTGTTGTCGGTGTGTGTGTGTGTGTGTGTGTGTGTGTGTTGTCGGTGTGTGTGTGTGTGTGTTGTCGGTGTGTGTGTGTGTGTGTGTTGTCAGTGTGTGTGTGTGTGTGTGTTGTCGGTGTGTCTGTGTGTGTGTTGTTGGTGTGTGTGTGTGTGTGTGTTGTCGGTGTGTGTGTGTTGTCGGTGTGTGTGTGTGTGTGTTGTCGGTGTGTGTGTGTGTGTGTTGTCTGTGTGTGTGTGTGTGTTGTCGGTGTGTGTGTGTTTATGTGTTGTCGGTGTGTGTGTGTGTGTTGTCGGTGTGTGTGTGTGTTGTAGGTGTGTGTGTGTTCGTTGTCGGTGTGTGTGTGTGTTGTCGGTGTGTGTGTGTGTGTGTGTGTGTGTGTGTGTGTGTGTGTGTGTGTGTGTGTGTTGTCGGTGTGTGTGTGTGTTGTCGGTGTGTATGTGTGTGTGTGTTGTCGGTGTGTGTGTGTGTGTGTTGTGTGTGTGTGTGTTGTTTGTGTGTGTGTGTGTTGTCGGTGTGTGTGTGTGTGTTGTCGGTGTGTGTGTGTGTGTGTGTGTGTGTATGTGTGTGTGTGTGTGTGTGTGTGTGTGTGTGTGTGTGTGTTGTCGGTGTGTGTGTGTGTGTGTGTTGTCGGTGTGTGTGTGTGTGTTGTCGGTGTGTGTGTGTGTGTTGTCGGTGTGTGTGTGTGTTGTCGGTGTGTGTGTGTGTGTGTGTTGTCGGTGTGTGTGTGTGTGTGTGTTGTCGGTGTGTGTGTGTGTGTTGTCGGTGTGTGTGTGTGTGTGTTGTCGGTGTGTTGTCGGTGTGTGTGTGTGTGTTGTCGGTGTGTGTGTGTGTGTGTTGTCGGTGTGTGTGTGTGTTTATGTGTTGTCGGTGTGTGTGTGTGTGTGTGTTGTCGGTGTGTGTGTGTGTTTATGTGTTGTCGGTGTGTGTGTGTGTGTGTTGTCGGTGTGTGTGTGTGTGTTGTCGGTGTGTGTGTGTGTGTGTGTTGTCGGTGTGTGTGTGTGTGTTGTCGGTGTGTGTGTGTGTTGTCGGTGTGTGTGTGTGTTGTCGGTGTGTGTGTGTGTGTGTGTGTGTTGTCGGTGTGTGTGTGTGTGTTGTCGGTGTGTGTGTGTGTTGTCGGTGTGTGTGTGTGTTGTCGGTGTGTGTGTGTTTATGTGTTGTCGGTGTGTGTGTGTGTGTGTTGTCGGTGTGTGTGTGTGTGTGTGTTGTCGGTGTGTGTGTGTGTGTTGTCGGTGTGTGTGTGTGTGTTGTCGGTGTGTGTGTGTTGTCGGTGTGTGTGTGTGTGTGTGTTGTCGGTGTGTGTGTGTGTGTGTTGTCGGTGTGTGTGTGTGTGTGTGTTGTCAGTGTGTGTGTGTGTGTGTGTTGTCGGTGTGTGTGTGGTGTGTGTGTGTGTGTTGTCGGTGTGTGTGTGTGTGTGTTGTCGGTGTGTGTGTGTGTGTGTGTTGTCGTGTGTGTGTGTGTGTGTGTTGTCGGTGTGTGTGTGTGTGTGTGTGTGTTGTCGGTGTGTGTGTGTGTGTGTGTTGTCGGTGTGTGTGTGTGTGTGTTGTCGGTGTGTGTGTGTGTGTGTGTTGTCGGTGTGTGTGTGTGTTGTCGGTGTGTGTGTGTGTGTCGTGTGTGTGTGTGTGTTGTCGGTGTGTGTGTGTGTGTGTTGTCGGTGTGTGTGTGTGTGTGTGTTGTCGTGTGTGTGTGTGTGTGTGTTGTCGGTGTGTGTGTGTGTGTGTTGTTGTGTGTGTGTGTGTGTGTGTTGTCGGTGTGTGTGTGTGTGTGTTGTCGTGTGTGTGTGTGTGTGTGTTGTCGTGTGTGTGTGTGTGTGTTGTCGGTGTGTGTGTGTTTTGTGTTGTCGGTGTGTGTGTGTGTGTTGTCGGTGTGTGTGTGTGTGTGTTGTCGGTGTGTGTGTGTGTGTGTGTTGTCGGTGTGTGTGTGTGTGTTGTCGGTGTGTGTGTGTGTGTGTGTTGTCGGTGTGTTGTCGGTGTGTGTGTGTGTGTTGTCGGTGTGTGTGTGTGTGTGTTGTCGGTGTGTGTGTGTGTTTATGTGTTGTCGGTGTGTGTGTGTGTGTGTTGTCGGTGTGTGTGTGTGTTTATGTGTTGTCGGTGTGTGTGTGTGTGTGTTGTCGGTGTGTGTGTGTGTGTTGTCGGTGTGTGTGTGTGTGTGTGTTGTCGGTGTGTGTGTGTGTGTTGTCGGTGTTTGTGTGTGTTGTCGGTGTGTGTGTGTGTTGTCGGTGTGTGTGTGTGTGTGTGTGTGTTGTCGGTGTGTGTGTGTGTGTTGTCGGTGTGTGTGTGTGTTGTCGGTGTGTGTGTGTGTGTGTTGTCGGTGTGTGTGTGTTTATGTGTTGTCGGTGTGTGTGTGTGTGTGTTGTCGGTGTGTGTGTGTGTGTTGTCGGTGTGTGTGTGTGTTGTCGGTGTGTGTGTGTGTGTTGTCGGTGTGTGTGTGTTGTCGGTGTGTGTGTGTGTGTGTGTTGTCGGTGTGTGTGTGTGTGTGTTGTCGGTGTGTGTGTGTGTGTGTGTTGTCAGTGTGTGTGTGTGTGTGTGTTGTCGGTGTGTGTGTGTGTGTGTGTGTGTGTTGTCGGTGTGTGTGTGTGTGTGTTTTCGGTGTGTGTGTGTGTGTGTTGTCGGTGTGTGTGTGTGTGTGTGTTGTCGGTGTGTGTGTGTGTTGTCGGTGTGTGTGTGTGTGTGTGTGTGTGTGTGTTGTCGGTGTGTGTGTGTGTGTGTTGTCGGTGTGTGTGTGTGTGTGTGTTGTCAGTGTGTGTGTGTGTGTGTGTTGTCGGTGTGTCTGTGTGTGTGTTGTTGGTGTGTGTGTGTGTGTGTGTTGTCGGTGTGTGTGTGTTGTCGGTGTGTGTGTGTGTGTGTTGTCGGTGTGTGTGTGTGTGTGTTGTCTGTGTGTGTGTGTGTGTTGTCGGTGTGTGTGTGTTTATGTGTTGTCGGTGTGTGTGTGTGTGTTGTCGGTGTGTGTGTGTGTGTTGTAGGTGTGTGTGTGTTCGTTGTCGGTGTGTGTGTGTGTTGTCGGTGTGTGTGTGTGTGTGTGTGTGTGTGTGTGTGTGTGTGTGTGTGTGTGTGTTGTCGGTGTGTGTGTGTGTTGTCGGTGTGTATGTGTGTGTGTGTTGTCGGTGTGTGTGTGTGTGTGTTGTGTGTGTGTGTGTTGTTTGTGTGTGTGTGTGTTGTCGGTGTGTGTGTGTGTGTTGTCGGTGTGTGTGTGTGTGTGTGTGTGTGTATGTGTGTGTGTGTGTGTGTGTGTGTGTGTGTGTGTGTGTGTTGTCGGTGTGTGTGTGTGTGTGTGTTGTCGGTGTGTGTGTGTGTGTTGCCGGTGTGTGTGTGTGTGTTGTCGGTGTGTGTGTGTGTTGTCGGTGTGTGTGTGTGTGTGTGTTGTCGGTGTGTGTGTGTGTGTGTGTTGTCGGTGTGTGTGTGTGTGTTGTCGGTGTGTGTGTGTGTGTGTTGTCGGTGTGTTGTCGGTGTGTGTGTGTGTGTTGTCGGTGTGTGTGTGTGTGTGTTGTCGGTGTGTGTGTGTGTTTATGTGTTGTCGGTGTGTGTGTGTGTGTGTGTTGTCGGTGTGTGTGTGTGTTTATGTGTTGTCGGTGTGTGTGTGTGTGTGTTGTCGGTGTGTGTGTGTGTGTTGTCGGTGTGTGTGTGTGTGTGTGTTGTCGGTGTGTGTGTGTGTGTTGTCGGTGTGTGTGTGTGTTGTCGATGTGTGTGTGTGTTGTCGGTGTGTGTGTGTGTGTGTGTGTGTTGTCGGTGTGTGTGTGTGTGTTGTCGGTGTGTGTGTGTGTTGTCGGTGTGTGTGTGTGTTGTCGGTGTGTGTGTGTTTATGTGTTGTCGGTGTGTGTGTGTGTGTGTTGTCGGTGTGTGTGTGTGTGTGTGTTGTCGGTGTGTGTGTGTGTGTGTTGTCGGTGTGTGTGTGTGTGTGTGTTGTCAGTGTGTGTGTGTGTGTGTGTTGTCGGTGTGTGTGTGTGTGTGTGTGTGTTGTCGGTGTGTGTGTGTGTGTGTTGTCGGTGTGTGTGTGTGTGTGTGTTGTCAGTGTGTGTGTGTGTGTGTGTTGTCGGTGTGTGTGTGTGTGTGTGTGTGTTGTCGGTGTGTGTGTGTGTGTGTGTGTTTCGGTGTGTGTGTGTGTGTGTTGTCGGTGTGTGTGTGTGTGTGTGTTGTCGGTGTGTGTGTGTGTTGTCGGTGTGTGTGTGTGTGTGTGTGTGTGTGTGTGTGTGTTGTCGGTGTGTGTGTGTGTGTGTTGTCGGTGTGTGTGTGTGTGTGTGTTGTCAGTGTGTGTGTGTGTGTGTGTTGTCGGTGTGTCTGTGTGTGTGTTGTTGGTGTGTGTGTGTGTGTGTTGTCGGTGTGTGTGTGTGTGTGTTGTCGGTGTGTGTGTGTGTGTGTTGTCTGTGTGTGTGTGTGTGTTGTCGGTGTGTGTGTGTTTATGTGTTGTCGGTGTGTGTGTGTGTGTTGTCGGTGTGTGTGTGTGTGTTGTAGGTGTGTGTGTGTGTGTGTTGTCGGTGTGTGTGTGTGTTGTCGGTGTGTGTGTGTGTGTGTGTGTGTGTGTGTGTGTGTGTGTGTGTGTGTGTGTGTGTGTTGTCGGTGTGTGTGTGTGTTGTCGGTGTGTATGTGTGTGTGTGTTGTCGGTGTGTGTGTGTGTGTGTGTTGTCGGTGTGTGTGTGTGTGTGTTGTTGGTGTGTGTGTGTGTGTGTGTTGTCGGTGTGTGTGTGTTGTCGGTGTGTGTGTGTGTGTGTTGTCGGTGTGTGTGTGTGTGTGTTGTCTGTGTGTGTGTGTGTGTTGTCGGTGTGTGTGTGTGTGTGTGTGTGTTGTCGGTGTGTGTGTGTGTGTTGTCGGTGTGTGTGTGTGTGTGTTGTCGGTGTGTTGTCGGTGAGTGTGTGTGTGTTGTCGGTGTGTGTGTGTGTGTTGTCGGTGTGTGTGTGTGTTTATGTGTTGTCGGTGTGTGTGTGTGTTGTCGGTGTGTGTGTGTTTATGTGTTGTCGGTGTGTGTGTGTGTTGTCAGTGTGTGTGTGTGTGTGTTGTCGGTGTGTGTGTGTTTATGTGTTGTCGGTGTGTGTGTGTGTTGTCGGTGTGTGTGTGTGTGTTGTCGGTGTGTGTGTGTTGTCGGTGTGTGTGTGTGTATTGTCGGTGTGTGTGTGTTGTCGGTGTGTGTGTGTGTGTGTGTTGTCGGTGTGTGTGTGTGTGTGTTGTCGGTGTGTGTGTGTGTGTGTTGTCGGTGTGTGTGTGTGTGTGTTGTCGGTGTGTGTGTGTGTGTTGTCGGTGTGTGTGTGTGTTGTCGGTGTGTGTGTGTGTGTGTGTGTGTGTGTGTGTGTGTGTGTGTGTGTGTGTGTGTTGTCGGTGTGTGTGTGTGTTGTCGGTGTGTATGTGTGTGTGTGTTGTCGGTGTGTGTGTGTGTGTGTTGTCGGTGTGTGTGTGTGTGTGTTGTCAGTGTGTGTGTGTGTGTGTTGTCGGTGTGTGTGTGTGTGTGTTGTCGGTGTGTGTGTGTGTTGTGTGTGTGTGTGTTGTCGGTGTGTGTGTTGTCTGAGTGTGTGTGTGTGTGTGTGTGTTGTCGGTGTGTGTGTGTTGTCGGTGTGTGTGTGTGTGTGTGTTGTCGGTGTGTGTGTGTTGTCGGTGTGTGTGTGTGTGTGTTGTCGGTGTGTGTGTGTGTGTGTTGTCTGTGTGTGTGTGTGTGTTGTCGGTGTGTGTGTGTTTATGTGTTGTCGGTGTGTGTGTGTGTGTTGTCGGTGTGTGTGTGTGTGTTGTAGGTGTGTGTGTGTTCGTTGTCGGTGTGTGTGTGTGTTGTCGGTGTGTGTGTGTGTGTGTGTGTGTGTGTGTGTGTGTGTGTGTGTGTGTGTGTTGTCGGTGTGTGTGTGTGTTGTCGGTGTGTATGTGTGTGTGTGTTGTCGGTGTGTGTGTGTGTGTGTTGTGTGTGTGTGTGTTGTTTGTGTGTGTGTGTGTTGTCGGTGTGTGTGTGTGTGTTGTCGGTGTGTGTGTGTGTGTGTGTGTGTGTAGTGTGTGTGTGTGTGTGTGTGTGTGTGTGTGTGTGTGTGTTGTCGGTGTGTGTGTGTGTGTGTGTTGTCGGTGTGTGTGTGTGTGTTGCCGGTGTGTGTGTGTGTGTTGTCGGTGTGTGTGTGTGTTGTCGGTGTGTGTGTGTGTGTGTGTTGTCGGTGTGTGTGTGTGTGTGTGTTGTCGGTGTGTGTGTGTGTGTTGTCGGTGTGTGTGTGTGTGTGTTGTCGGTGTGTTGTCGGTGTGTGTGTGTGTGTTGTCGGTGTGTGTGTGTGTGTGTTGTCGGTGTGTGTGTGTGTTTATGTGTTGTCGGTGTGTGTGTGTGTGTGTGTTGTCGGTGTGTGTGTGTGTTTATGTGTTGTCGGTGTGTGTGTGTGTGTGTTGTCGGTGTGTGTGTGTGTGTTGTCGGTGTGTGTGTGTGTGTGTGTTGTCGGTGTGTGTGTGTGTGTTGTCGGTGTGTGTGTGTGTTGTCGATGTGTGTGTGTGTTGTCGGTGTGTGTGTGTGTGTGTGTGTGTTGTCGGTGTGTGTGTGTGTGTTGTCGGTGTGTGTGTGTGTTGTCGGTGTGTGTGTGTGTTGTCGGTGTGTGTGTGTTTATGTGTTGTCGGTGTGTGTGTGTTGTGCGGTGTGTGTGTGTGTGTGTGTTGTCGGTGTGTGTGTGTGTTGTCGGTGGTGTTTGTGTGTCGTGTGTGTTGTGCGGTGTGTGTGTGTGTGTGTTGTCGGTGTGTGTGTGTGTGTCGTGTGTGTGTGTGTGTGTTGTCAGTGTGTGTGTGTGTGTGTGTTGTCGGTGTGTGTGTGTGTGTGTGTGTGTTGTCGGTGTGTGTGTGTGTGTGTTGTCGGTGTGTGTGTGTGTGTGTGTTGTCAGTGTGTGTGTGTGTGTGTGTTGTCGGTGTGTGTGTGTGTGTGTGTGTGTTGTCGGTGTGTGTGTGTGTGTGTGTTTTCGGTGTGTGTGTGTGTGTGTTGTCGGTGTGTGTGTGTGTGTGTGTTGTCGGTGTGTGTGTGTGTTGTCGGTGTGTGTGTGTGTGTGTGTGTGTGTGTGTGTGTGTTGTCGGTGTGTGTGTGTGTGTGTTGTCGGTGTGTGTGTGTGTGTGTGTTGTCAGTGTGTGTGTGTGTGTGTGTTGTCGGTGTGTCTGTGTGTGTGTTGTTGGTGTGTGTGTGTGTGTGTTGTCGGTGTGTGTGTGTGTGTGTTGTCGGTGTGTGTGTGTGTGTGTTGTCTGTGTGTGTGTGTGTGTTGTCGGTGTGTGTGTGTTTATGTGTTGTCGGTGTGTGTGTGTGTGTTGTCGGTGTGTGTGTGTGTGTTGTAGGTGTGTGTGTGTGTGTGTTGTCGGTGTGTGTGTGTGTTGTCGGTGTGTGTGTGTGTGTGTGTGTGTGTGTGTGTGTGTGTGTGTGTGTGTGTGTGTGTGTGTGTTGTCGGTGTGTGTGTGTGTTGTCGGTGTGTATGTGTGTGTGTGTTGTCGGTGTGTGTGTGTGTGTGTGTTGTCGGTGTGTGTGTGTGTGTGTTGTTGGTGTGTGTGTGTGTGTGTGTTGTCGGTGTGTGTGTGTTGTCGGTGTGTGTGTGTGTGTGTTGTCGGTGTGTGTGTGTGTGTGTTGTCTGTGTGTGTGTGTGTGTTGTCGGTGTGTGTGTGTGTGTGTGTGTGTTGTCGGTGTGTGTGTGTGTGTTGTCGGTGTGTGTGTGTGTGTGTTGTCGGTGTGTTGTCGGTGAGTGTGTGTGTGTTGTCGGTGTGTGTGTGTGTGTTGTCGGTGTGTGTGTGTGTTTATGTGTTGTCGGTGTGTGTGTGTGTTGTCGGTGTGTGTGTGTTTATGTGTTGTCGGTGTGTGTGTGTGTTGTCAGTGTGTGTGTGTGTGTGTTGTCGGTGTGTGTGTGTTTATGTGTTGTCGGTGTGTGTGTGTGTTGTCGGTGTGTGTGTGTGTGTTGTCGGTGTGTGTGTGTTGTCGGTGTGTGTGTGTGTATTGTCGGTGTGTGTGTGTTGTCGGTGTGTGTGTGTGTGTGTGTTGTCGGTGTGTGTGTGTGTGTGTTGTCGGTGTGTGTGTGTGTGTGTTGTCGGTGTGTGTGTGTGTGTGTTGTCGGTGTGTGTGTGTGTGTTGTCGGTGTGTGTGTGTGTTGTCGGTGTGTGTGTGTGTGTGTGGTGTGTGTGTGTGTGTGTGTGTGTGTGTGTGTGTGTTGTCGGTGTGTGTGTGTGTTGTCGGTGTGTATGTGTGTGTGTGTTGTCGGTGTGTGTGTGTGTGTGTTGTCGGTGTGTGTGTGTGTGTGTTGTCAGTGTGTGTGTGTGTGTGTTGTCGGTGTGTGTGTGTGTGTGTTGTCGGTGTGTGTGTGTGTTGTGTGTGTGTGTGTTGTCGGTGTGTGTGTTGTCTGAGTGTGTGTGTGTGTGTGTGTGTTGTCGGTGTGTGTGTGTTGTCGGTGTGTGTGTGTGTGTGTGTTGTCGGTGTGTGTGTGTGTGTGTGTGTTGTCGGTGTGTGTGTGTGTGTGTTGTCGGTGTGTGTGTGTGTGTGTTGTCAGTGTGTGTGTGTGTGTGTGTTGTCGGTGTGTGTGTGTGTGTGTTGTCGGTGTGTGTGTGTGTGTGTTGTCGGTGTGTGTGTGTTGTGGGTGTGTGTGTGTGTGTGTTGTCTGTGTGTGTGTGTGTGTGTGTGTTGCTGGTGTTTGTGTGTGTGTGTGTTGGCGATGTGTGTGTGTGTGTGTTGTCGGTGTGTGTGTGTGTGTGTGTGTGTGTGTGTGTGTTGTCGGTGTGTGTGTGTGTGTGTGTTGTCGGTGTGTGTGTGTGTGTTGTGTGTGTGTGTGTGTTGTCGGTGTGTGTGTGTGTGTTGTCGGTGTGTGTGTGTGTGTGTTGTCGGTGTGTGTGTGTGTGTGTTGTCGGTGTGTGTGTGTGTGTGTGTGTTGTCGGTGTGTGTGTGTGTGTGTTGTCGGTGTGTGTGTGTGTGTGTTGTCGGTGTGTGTGTGTGTGTGTTGTTTGTGTGTGTGTGTGTTGTAGGTGTGTGTGTGTCTGTTGTCGGTGTGTGTGTGTGTGGTTGTCGGTGTGTGTGTGTGTTGTCGGTGTGTGTGTGTGTGTTGTCGGTGTGTGTGTGTGTGTGTGTTGTCGGTGTGTGTGTGTGTGTGTTGTGTGTGTGTGTGTTGTCGGTGTGTGTGTGTGTTGTCGGTGTGTGTGTTGTCGGTGTGTGTGTGTGTGTGTGTGTGTGTGTGTGAGTTGTCGGTGTGTGTGTGTGTGTGTTGTCGGTGTGTGTGTGTGTGTGTTGTCAGTGTGTGTGTGTGTGTGTGTTGTCGGTGTGTGTGTGTGTTGTCGGTGTGTGTGTGTGTGTGTGTGTGTGTTGTCGGTGTGTGTGTGTTGTCGGTGTGTGTGTGTGTGTGTTGTCGGTGTGTGTGTGTGTGTGTTGTCTGTGTGTGTGTGTGTGTTGTCGGTGTGTGTGTGTTTATGTGTTGTCGGTGTGTGTGTGTGTGTGTTGGCGGTGTGTGTGTGTGTGTTGTCGGTGTGTGTGTGTGTTGTCGGTGTGTGTGTGTGTTGTCGGTGTGTGTGTGTGTGTGTGTGTGTGTGTGTGTGTGTGTGTGTGTTGTCGGTGTGTGTGTGTGTTGTCGGTGTGTATGTGTGTGTGTGTTGTCGGTGTGTGTGTGTGTGTGTGTTGTCGGTGTGTGTGTGTTGTCAGTGTGTGTGTGTGTGTGTTGTCGGTGTGTGTGTGTGTGTGTTGTCGGTGTGTGTGTGTGTTGTGTGTGTGTGTGTTGTCGGTGTGTGTGTTATCTGAGTGTGTTTGTGTGTGTGTGTGTTGTCGGTGTGTGTGTGTTGTCGGTGTGTGTGTGTGTGTGTGTTGTCGGTGTGTGTGTGTGTGTGTGTGTGTGTTGTCGGTGTGTGTGTGTGTGTGTGTTGTCGGTGTGTGTGTGTGTGTGTGTGTTGTCGGTGTGTGTGTGTGTGTGTTGTCGGTGTGTGTGTGTGTGTGTTGTCAGTGTGTGTGTGTGTGTGTGTTGTCGGTGTGTGTGTGTGTGTGTTGTCGGTGTGTGTGTGTGTGTGTTGTCGGTGTGTGTGTGTTGTGGGTGTGTGTGTGTGTGTGTTGTCTGTGTGTGTGTGTGTGTGTGTGTTGCTGGTGTTTGTGTGTGTGTGTGTTGGCGATGTGTGTGTGTGTGTGTTGTCGGTGTGTGTGTGTGTGTGTGTGTGTGTGTGTTGTCGGTGTGTGTGTGTGTGTGTGTTGTCGGTGTGTGTGTGTGTGTTGTGTGTGTGTGTGTGTTGTCGGTGTGTGTGTGTGTGTTGTCGGTGTGTGTGTGTGTGTGTTGTCGGTGTGTGTGTGTGTGTGTTGTCGGTGTGTGTGTGTGTGTGTGTTGTCGGTGTGTGTGTGTGTGTGTTGTCGGTGTGTGTGTGTGTGTGTGTGTTGTCGGTGTGTGTGTGTGTGTGTTGTTTGTGTGTGTGTGTGTTGTAGGTGTGTGTGTGTCTGTTGTCGGTGTGTGTGTGTGTGTTGTCGGTGTGTGTGTGTGTTGTCGGTGTGTGTGTGTGTGTTGTCGGTGTGTGTGTGTGTGTGTGTTGTCGGTGTGTGTGTGTGTGTGTTGTGTGTGTGTGTGTTGTCGGTGTGTGTGTGTGTTGTCGGTGTGTGTGTGTGTTGTCGGTGTGTGTGTGTGTGTGTGTGTGTGTGTGTGAGTTGTCGGTGTGTGTGTGTGTGTGTGTTGTCGGTGTGTGTGTGTGTGTGTTGTCAGTGTGTGTGTGTGTGTGTGTTGTCGGTGTGTGTGTGTGTTGTCGGTGTGTGTGTGTGTGTGTGTGTGTGTTGTCGGTGTGTGTGTGTTGTCGGTGTGTGTGTGTGTGTGTTGTCGGTGTGTGTGTGTGTGTGTTGTCTGTGTGTGTGTGTGTGTTGTCGGTGTGTGTGTGTTTATGTGTTGTCGGTGTGTGTGTGTGTGTGTTGGCGGTGTGTGTGTGTGTGTTGTCGGTGTGTGTGTGTGTTGTCGGTGTGTGTGTGTGTTGTCGGTGTGTGTGTGTGTGTGTGTGTGTGTGTGTGAGTTGTCGGTGTGTGTGTGTGTGTGTGTTGTCGGTGTGTGTGTGTGTGTGTTGTCAGTGTGTGTGTGTGTGTGTGTTGTCGGTGTGTGTGTGTGTTGTCGGTGTGTGTGTGTGTGTGTGTGTGTGTTGTCGGTGTGTGTGTGTTGTCGGTGTGTGTGTGTGTGTGTTGTCGGTGTGTGTGTGTGTGTGTTGTCTGTGTGTGTGTGTGTGTTGTCGGTGTGTGTGTGTTTATGTGTTGTCGGTGTGTGTGTGTGTGTGTTGGCGGTGTGTGTGTGTGTGTTGTCGGTGTGTGTGTGTGTTGTCGGTGTGTATGTGTGTGTGTGTTGTCGGTGTGTGTGTGTGTGTGTGTTGTCGGTGTGTGTGTGTTGTCAGTGTGTGTGTGTGTGTTGTCGGTGTGTGTGTGTGTGTGTTGTCGGTGTGTGTGTGTGTTGTGTGTGTGTGTGTTGTCGGTGTGTGTGTTATCTGAGTGTGTTTGTGTGTGTGTGTGTTGTCGGTGTGTGTGTGTTGTCGGTGTGTGTGTGTGTGTGTGTTGTCGGTGTGTGTGTGTGTGTGTGTGTGTGTTGTCGGTGTGTGTGTGTGTGTGTTGTCGGTGTGTGTGTGTGTGTTGTCAGTGTGTGTGTGTGTGTGTGTTGTCGGTGTGTGTGTGTGTGTGTTGTCGGTGTGTGTGTGTGTGTGTTGTCGGTGTGTGTGTGTTGTGGGTGTGTGTGTGTGTGTGTTTTCGGGTGTGTGTGTGTGTGTTGCTGGTGTTTGCGTGTGTGTGTGTTGTCGATGTGTGTGTGTGTGTGTTGTCGGTGTGTGTGTGTGTGTGTGTGTGTGTGTGTGTGTGTGTGTGTGTGTGTTGTCGGTGTGTGTGTGTGTGTGTGTTGTCGGTGTGTGTGTGTGTGTTGTGTGTGTGTGTGTGTTGTCGGTGTGTGTGTGTGTGTTGTCGGTGTGTGTGTGTGTGTGTTGTCGGTGTGTGTGTGTGTGTGTGTGTTGTCAGTGTGTGTGTGTGTGTGTGTTGTCGGTGTGTGTGTGTGTGTGTGTTGTCGGTGTGTGTGTGTGTTTTCGGTGTGTGTGTGTGTGTTGTCGGTGTGTGTGTGTGTGTGTGTTGTCGGTGTGTGTGTGTGTTGTCGGTGTGTGTGTGTGTGTGTGTGTGTGTGTGTGTTGTCGGTGTGTGTGTGTGTTGTCGGTGTGTGTGTGTGTGTGTTGTCAGTGTGTCTGTGTGTGTGTGTTGTCGGTGTGTGTGTGTGTGTGTTGTCGGTGTGTGTGTGTGTGTGTTGTCGGTGTGTGTGTGTTGTGGGTGTGTGTGTGTGTGTGTTGTCTGTGTGTGTGTGTGTGTTGCTGGTGTTTGTGTGTGTGTGTGTGTTGTCGATGTGTGTGTGTGTGTGTTGTCGGTGTGTGTGTGTGTGTGTGTGTGTGTGTGTGTGTGTTGTCGGTGTGTGTGTGTGTGTCTGTTGTCGGTGTGTGTGTGTGTGTTGTCGGTGTGTGTGTGTGTGTGTTGTCGGTGTGTGTGTGTGTGTTGTCGGTGTGTGTGTGTTGTTGGTGTGTGTGTGTGTGTGTTGTGTGTGTGTGTGTTGTCGGTGTGTGTGTGTGTGTGTTGTCGGTGTGTGTGTGTGTTGTCGGTGTGTGTGTGTGTGTGTGTGTGTGTGTGTGTGTGAGTTGTCGGTGTGTGTGTGTGTGTGTTGTCGGTGTGTGTGTGTGTGTGTTGTCAGTGTGTGTGTGTGTGTGTGTTGTCGGTGTGTGTGTGTGTGTGTTGTCGGTGTGTGTGTGTGTGTGTGTGTTGTCGGTGTGTGTGTGTTGTCGGTGTGTGTGTGTGTGTTGTCGGTGTGTGTGTGTGTGTGTTGTCTGTGTGTGTGTGTTGTCGGTGTGTGTGTGTGTGTGTGTGTTGTCAGTGTGTGTGTGTGTTTGTGTTGTCGGTGTGTGTGTGTGTGTGTGTTGTCGGTGTGTGTGTGTGTGTGTTTTCGGTGTGTGTGTGTGTGTTGTCGGTGTGTGTGTGTGTGTGTGTTGTCGGTGTGTGTGTGTGTTGTCGGTGTGTGTGTGTGTGTGTGTGTGTGTGTGTGTTGTCGGTGTGTGTGTGTGTGTGTTGTCGGTGTGTGTGTGTGTGTGTTGTCAGTGTGTGTGTGTGTGTGTGTTTTTTGTCGGTGTATGTGTGTGTGTGTTGTTGGTGTGTGTGTGTGTGTGTGTGTTGTCGGTGTGTGTGTGTTGTCGGTGTGTGTGTGTGTGTGTTGTCGGTGTGTGTGTGTGTGTGTTGTCTGTGTGTGTGTGTGTGTTGTCGGTGTGTGTGTGTTTATGTGTTGTCGGTGTGTGTGTGTGTGTGTTGTCGGTGTGTGTGTGTGTGTTGTCGGTGTGTGTGTGTGTGTGTTGTCGGTGTGTGTGTGTGTTGTCGGTGTGTGTGTGGGTGTGTGTGTGTGTGTGTGTGTTGTCGGTGTGTGTGTGTGTTGTCGGTGTGTATGTGTGTGTGTGTTGTCGGTGTGTGTGTGTGTGTGTTGTCGGTGTGTGTGTGTGTGTTGTCAGTGTGTGTGTGTGTGTGTTGTCGGTGTGTGTGTGTGTGTGTTGTCGGTGTGTGTGTGTGTTGTGTGTGTGTGTGTTGTCGGTGTGTGTGTTGTCTGAGTGTGTGTGTGTGTGTGTTGTCGGTGTGTGTGTGTTGTCGGTGTGTGTGTGTGTGTGTTGTCGGTGTGTGTGTGTGTGTTGCTGGTGTTTGTGTGTGTGTGTGTGTTGTCGATGTGTGTGTGTGTGTGTTGTCGGTGTGTGTGTGTGTGTGTGTGTGTGTGTGTGTGTGTGTGTGTGTGTGTGTGTGTGTCGGTGTGTGTGTGTGTGTGTGTTGTCGGTGTGTGTGTGTGTGTTGTGTGTGTGTGTGTGTTGTCGGTGTGTGTGTGTGTGTTGTCGGTGTGTGTGTGTGTGTGTGTTGTCGGTGTGTGTGTGTGTGTTGTCGGTGTGTGTGTGTGTGTGTGTGTTGTCGGTGTGTGTGTGTGTGTGTTGTCGGTGTGTGTGTGTGTGTGTGTGTTGTCGGTGTGTGTGTGTGTGTTGTGTGTGTGTGTGTTGTTTGTGTGTGTGTGTTGTCGGTGTGTGTGTGTGTGTCTGTTGTCCGTGTGTGTGTGTGTGTTGTCGGTGTGTGTGTGTGTGTGTTGTCGGTGTGTGTGTGTGTTGTCGGTGTGTGTGTGTGTGTGTGTGTGTGTGAGTTGTCGGTGTGTGTGTGTGTGTGTTGTCGGTGTGTGTGTGTGTGTGTTGTCGGTGTGTGTGTGTGTGTGTGTTGTCGGTGTGTGTGTGTGTGTGTTGTCGGTGTGTGTGTGTGTGTGTGTGTTGTCGGTGTGTGTGTGTTGTCGGTGTGTGTGTGTGTGTGTGTGTTGTCGGTGTGTGTGTGTGTGTGTTGTCTGTGTGTGTGTGTGTGTTGTCGGTGTGTGTGTGTTTATGTGTTGTCGGTGTGTGTGTGTGTGTGTTGGCGGTGTGTGTGTGTGTGTTGTCGGTGTGTGTGTGTGTTGTCGGTGTGTGTGTGTGTTGTCGGTGTGTGTGTGTGTGTGTGTGTGTGTGTGTGTTGTCGGTGTGTGTGTGTGTTGTCGGTGTGTATGTGTGTGTGTGTTGTCGGTGTGTGTGTGTGTGTGTGTTGTCGGTGTGTGTTTGTGTGTTGTCAGTGTGTGTGTGTGTGTGTTGTCGGTGTGTGTGTGTGTGTGTTGTCGGTGTGTGTGTGTGTTGTGTGTGTGTGTGTTGTCAGTGTGTGTGTTGTCTGAGTGTGTGTGTGTGTGTGTGTGTGTTGTCGGTGTCTGTGTGTTGTCGGTGTGTGTGTGTGTGTGTGTGTTGTCGGTGTGTGTGTGTGTGTGTTGTCGGTGTGTGTGTGTGTGTGTTGTCAGTGTGTGTGTGTGTGTGTGTGTTGTCGGTGTGTGTGTGTGTGTGTGTGTGTGTGTGTGTGTGTGTGTGTGTTGTCGGTGTGTGTGTGTGTGTGTGTTGTCGGTGTGTGTGTGTGTGTTGTGTGTGTGTGTGTGTTGTCGGTGTGTGTGTGTGTGTGTTGTCGGTGTGTGTGTGTGTGTGTTGTCGGTGTGTGTGTGTGTGTGTTGTCGGTGTGTGTGTGTGTGTGTTGTCGGTGTGTGTGTGTGTGTTGTCGGTGTGTGTGTGTGTGTGTTGTGTGTGTGTGTGTGTTGTTTGTGTGTGTGTGTGTTGTCGGTGTGTGTGTGTGTGTGTGTTGTCGGTGTGTGTGTGCGTGTGTGTGTGTGTGTGTGTGTGTGTGTGTGTGTGTGTGTGTGTGTGTGTGTGTGTGTGTGTGTTGTCGGTGTGTGTGTGTGTGTGTGTTGCCGGTGTGTGTGTGTGTTGTCGGTGTGTGTGTGTGTGTGTTGTCGGTGTGTGTGTGTGTGTGTGTGTGTTGTCGGTGTGTGTGTGTGTTGTCGGTGTGTGTGTGTGTGTGTTGTCGGTGTGTTGTCGGTGTGTGTGTGTGTGTTGTCAGTGTGTGTGTGTGTGTGTTGTCGGTGTGTGTGTGTGTGTGTTGTCGGTGTGTGTGTGTGTTGTGTGTGTGTGTGTTGTCGGTGTGTGTGTTGTCTGAGTGTGTGTGTGTGTGTGTGTGTTGTCGGTGTGTGTGTGTTGTCGGTGTGTGTGTGTGTGTGTTGTCGGTGTTTGTGTGTGTGTGTGTGTGTGTTGTCGGTGTGTGTGTGTGTGTGTTGTCGGTGTGTGTGTGTGTGTGTTGTCAGTGTGTGTGTGTGTGTGTGTTGTCGGTGTGTGTGTGTGTGTGTTGTCGGTGTGTGTGTGTGTGTGTTGTCGGTGTGTTTGTGTTGTGGGTGTGTGAGTGTGTGTGTGTTTTCGGTGTGTGTGTGTGTGTTGCTGGTGTTTGCGTGTGTGTGTTGTCGATGTGTGTGTGTGTGTGTTGTCGGTGTGTGTGTGTGTGTGTGTGTGTGTGTGTGTGTGTGTGTGTGTGTGTTGTCGGTGTGTGTGTGTGTGTGTGTTGTCGGTGTGTGTGTGTGAGTTGTGTGTGTGTGTGTGTTGTCGGTGTGTGTGTGTGTGTGTTGTCGGTGTGTGTGTGTGTGTGTTGTCGGTGTGTGTGTGTGTGTGTTGTGCGTGTGTGTGTTGTTTGTGTGTGTGTGTGTTGTCGGTGTGTGTGTGTGTGTGTGTGTGTGTGTGTGTGTGTGTGTGTGTGTGTGTTGTCGGTGTGTGTGTGTGTGTGTGTTGTCGGTGTGTGTGTGTGTTGCCGGTGTGTGTGTGTGTGTGTTGTCGGTGTGTGTGTGTGTGTGTTGTCGGTGTGTGTGTGTGTGTTGTCGGTGTGTGTGTGTGTGTGTTGTCGGTGTGTTGTCGGTGTGTGTGTGTGTTGTCGGTGTGTGTGTGTGTGTTGTCTGTGTGTGTATGTGTTTAGTGTTGTGGTGTGTGTGTGTGTTGTCGGTGTGTGTGTGTGTGTGTTGTCGGTGTGTGTGTGTGTGTGTTGTCAGTGTGTGTGTGTGTGTGTTGTCGGTGTGTGTGTGTTTATGTGTTGTCGGTGTGTGTGTGTGTGTGTTGTCGGTGTGTGTGTGTGTGTGTGTTGTCGGTGTGTGTGTGTGTTGTCGGTGTGTGTGTGTGTGTTGTCGGTGTGTGTGTGTTGTCGGTGTGTGTGTGTGTGTGTGTTGTCGGTGTGTGTGTGTGTGTGTTGTCGGTGTGTGTGTGTGTGTGTTGTCGGTGTGTGTGTGTGTGTGTTGTCGGTGTGTGTGTGTGTGTGTTGTCGGTGTGTGTGTGTGTGTGTTGTCGGTGTGTGTGTGTGTGTGTGTGTTGTCGGTGTGTGTGTGTGTATGTTGTGTGTGTGTGTGGTGTTTGTGTGTGTGTGTGTTGTCGGTGTGTGTGTGTGTCTGTTGTCGGTGTGTGTGTGTGTGTTGTCGGTGTGTGTGTGTGTGTTGTCGGTGTGTGTGTGTGTGTTGTCGGTGTGTGTTTGTTGTTGGTGTGTGTGTGTGTGTGTTGTGTGTGTGTGTGTTGTCGGTGTGTGTGTGTGTGTGTTGTCGGTGTGTGTGTGTGTTGTCGGTGTGTGTGTGTGTGTGTGTGTGTGTGTGTGAGTTGTCGGTGTGTGTGTGTGTGTGTTGTCGGTGTGTGTGTGTGTTGTCGGTGTGTGTGTGTGTGTGTGTTGTCGGTGTGTTGTCGGTGTGTGTGTGTGTGTTGTCAGTGTGTGTGTGTGTGTGTTGTCGGTGTGTGTGTGTGTGTGTTGTCGGTGTGTGTGTGTGTTGTGTGTGTGTGTGTTGTCGGTGTGTGTGTTGTCTGAGTGTGTGTGTGTGTGTGTGTGTTGTCGGTGTGTGTGTGTTGTCGGTGTGTGTGTGTGTGTGTGTTGTCGGTGTTTGTGTGTGTGTGTGTGTGTGTTGTCGGTGTGTGTGTGTGTGTGTTGTCGGTGTGTGTGTGTGTGTGTTGTCAGTGTGTGTGTGTGTGTGTGTTGTCGGTGTGTGTGTGTGTGTGTTGTCGGTGTGTGTGTGTGTGTGTTGTCGGTGTGTTTGTGTTGTGGGTGTGTGTGTGTGTGTGTGTTTTCGGTGTGTGTGTGTGTGTTGCTGGTGTTTGCGTGTGTGTGTTGTCGATGTGTGTGTGTGTGTGTTGTCGGTGTGTGTGTGTGTGTGTGTGTGTGGTGTGTGTGTGTGTGTGTGTGTGTGTTGTCGGTGTGTGTGTGTGTGTGTGTTGTCGGTGTGTGTGTGTGAGTTGTGTGTGTGTGTGTGTTGTCGGTGTGTGTGTGTGTGTGTTGTCGGTGTGTGTGTGTGTGTGTTGTCGGTGTGTGTGTGTGTGTGTTGTGCGTGTGTGTGTTGTTTGTGTGTGTGTGTGTTGTCGGTGTGTGTGTGTTGTGTGTGTGTGTGTGTGTGTGTGTGTGTGTGTGTGTGTGTGTGTGTTGTCGGTGTGTGTGTGTGTGTGTGTTGTCGGTGTGTGTGTGTGTTGCCGGTGTGTGTGTGTGTGTGTTGTCGGTGTGTGTGTGTGTGTGTTGTCGGTGTGTGTGTGTGTGTGTTGTCGGTGTGTGTGTGTGTGTGTTGTCGGTGTGTGTGTGTGTGTTGTCGGTGTGTGTGTGTGTGTGTTGTCGGTGTGTTGTCGGTGTGTGTGTGTGTTGTCGGTGTGTGTGTGTGTGTTGTCTGTGTGTGTATGTGTTTATGTGTTGTCGGTGTGTGTGTGTGTTGTCGGTGTGTGTGTGTGTGTGTTGTCAGTGTGTGTGTGTGTGTGTTGTCGGTGTGTGTGTGTTTATGTGTTGTCGGTGTGTGTGTGTGTGTGTTGTCGGTGTGTGTGTGTGTGTGTGTTGTCGGTGTGTGTGTGTGTTGTCGGTGTGTGTGTGTGTGTTGTCGGTGTGTGTGTGTTGTCGGTGTGTGTGTGTGTGTGTGTTGTCGGTGTGTGTGTGTGTGTGTTGTCGGTGTGTGTGTGTGTGTGTTGTCGGTGTGTGTGTGTGTTGTCGGTGTGTGTGTGTGTGTGTTGTCGGTGTGTGTGTGTGTGTGTTGTCGGTGTGTGTGTGTGTGTGTGTGTTGTCGGTGTGTGTGTGTGTATGTTGTGTGTGTGTGTGGTGTTTGTGTGTGTGTGTGTTGTCGGTGTGTGTGTGTGTCTGTTGTCGGTGTGTGTGTGTGTGTTGTCGGTGTGTGTGTGTGTGTTGTCGGTGTGTGTGTGTGTGTTGTCGGTGTGTGTTTGTTGTTGGTGTGTGTGTGTGTGTGTTGTGTGTGTGTGTGTTGTCGGTGTGTGTGTGTGTGTGTTGTCGGTGTGTGTGTGTGTTGTCGGTGTGTGTGTGTGTGTGTGTGTGTGTGTGTGAGTTGTCGGTGTGTGTGTGTGTGTGTTGTCGGTGTGTGTGTGTGTTGTCGGTGTGTGTGTGTGTGTGTGTTGTCGGTGTGTTGTCGGTGTGTGTGTGTGTGTTGTCAGTGTGTGTGTGTGTGTGTTGTCGGTGTGTGTGTGTGTGTGTTGTCGGTGTGTGTGTGTGTTGTGTGTGTGTGTGTTGTCGGTGTGTGTGTTGTCTGAGTGTGTGTGTGTGTGTGTGTGTTGTCGGTGTGTGTGTGTTGTCGGTGTGTGTGTGTGTGTGTGTTGTCGGTGTTTGTGTGTGTGTGTGTGTGTGTTGTCGGTGTGTGTGTGTGTGTGTTGTCGGTGTGTGTGTGTGTGTGTTGTCAGTGTGTGTGTGTGTGTGTGTTGTCGGTGTGTGTGTGTGTGTGTTGTCGGTGTGTGTGTGTGTGTGTTGTCGGTGTGTTTGTGTTGTGGGTGTGTGTGCGTGTGTGTGTTTTCGGTGTGTGTGTGTGTGTTGCTGGTGTTTGCGTGTGTGTGTTGTCGATGTGTGTGTGTGTGTGTTGTCGGTGTGTGTGTGTGTGTGTGTGTGTGTGTGTGTGTGTGTGTGTGTGTGTGTGTGTGTTGTCGGTGTGTGTGTGTGTGTGTGTTGTCGGTGTGTGTGTGTGTGTTGTGTGTGTGTGTGTGTGTTGTCGGTGTGTGTGTGTGTGTGTTGTCGGTGTGTGTGTGTGTGTGTTGTCGTGTGTGTGTGTGTGTGTGTTGTGCGTGTGTGTGTGTGTTTGTGTGTGTGTGTGTTGTCGGTGTGTGTGTGTGTGTGTGTGTGTGTGTGTGTGTGTGTGTGTGTGTGTGTGTGTGTGTGTGTGTGTTGTCGGTGTGTGTGTGTGTGTGTGTGTTGTCGGTGTGTGTGTGTGTTGCCGGTGTGTGTGTGTGTGTGTTGTCGGTGTGTGTGTGTGTGTGTTGTCGGTGTGTGTGTGTGTGTGTTGTCGGTGTGTGTGTGTGTGTGTTGTCGGTGTGTGTGTGTGTGTTGTCGGTGTGTGTGTGTGTGTGTTGTCGGTGTGTTGTCGGTGTGTGTGTGTGTTGTCGGTGTGTGTGTGTGTGTTGTCTGTGTGTGTATGTGTTTATGTGTTGTCGGTGTGTGTGTGTGTTGTCGGTGTGTGTGTGTGTGTGTTGTCAGTGTGTGTGTGTGTGTGTTGTCGGTGTGTGTGTGTTTATGTGTTGTCGGTGTGTGTGTGTGTGTGTTGTCGGTGTGTGTGTGTGTGTGTGTTGTCGGTGTGTGTGTGTGTTGTCGGTGTGTGTGTGTGTGTTGTCGGTGTGTGTGTGTTGTCGGTGTGTGTGTGTGTGTGTGTTGTCGGTGTGTGTGTGTGTGTGTTGTCGGTGTGTGTGTGTGTGTGTTGTCGGTGTGTGTGTGTGTGTGTTGTCGGTGTGTGTGTGTGTGTGTTGTCGGTGTGTGTGTGTGTGTGTTGTCGGTGTGTGTGTGTGTGTGTGTGTTGTCGGTGTGTGTGTGTGTATGTTGTGTGTGTGTGTGGTGTTTGTGTGTGTGTGTGTTGTCGGTGTGTGTGTGTGTCTGTTGTCGGTGTGTGTGTGTGTGTTGTCGGTGTGTGTGTGTGTGTGTTGTCGGTGTGTGTGTGTGTGTTGTCGGTGTGTGTTTGTTGTTGGTGTGTGTGTGTGTGTGTTGTGTGTGTGTGTGTTGTCGGTGTGTGTGTGTGTGTGTTGTCGGTGTGTGTGTGTGTTGTCGGTGTGTGTGTGTGTGTGTGTGTGTGTGTGTGTGTAGTTGTCGGTGTGTGTGTGTGTTGTCGGTGTGTGTGTGTGTGTGTTGTCAGTGTGTGTGTGTGTGTGTGTTGTCGGTGTGTGTGTGTGTGTGTGTTGTCGGTGTGTGTGTGTGTGTGTGTGTTGTCGGTGTGTGTGTGTTGTCGGTGTGTGTGTGTGTGTGTGTGTTGTCGGTGTGTGTGTGTGTGTGTTGTCTGTGTGTGTGTGTGTGTTGTCGGTGTGTGTGTGTTTATGTGTTGTCGGTGTGTGTGTGTGTGTGTTGGCGGTGTGTGTGTGTGTGTTGGCGGTGTGTGTGTGTGTGTGTTGTCGGTGTGTGTGTGTGTTGTCGGTGTGTGTGTGTGTGTGTGTGTGTGTGTGTGTGTTGTCGGTGTGTGTGTGTGTTGTCGGTGTGTATGTGTGTGTGTGTTGTCGGTGTGTGTGTGTGTGTGTGTTGTCGGTGTGTGTGTGTGTGTTGTCAGTGTGTGTGTGTGTGTGTTGTCGGTGTGTGTGTGTGTGTGTTGTCGGTGTGTGTGTGTGTTGTGTGTGTGTGTGTTGTCGGTGTGTGTGTTGTCTGAGTGTGTGTGTGTGTGTGTGTGTTGTCGGTGTGTGTGTGTTGTCGGTGTGTGTGTGTGTGTGTGTTGTCGGTGTGTGTGTGTGTGTGTGTGTGTGTGTTGTCGGTGTGTGTGTGTGTGTGTGTTGTCGGTGTGTGTGTGTGTGTGTTGTCAGTGTGTGTGTGTGTGTGTGTTGTCGGTGTGTGTGTGTGTGTGTTGTCGGTGTGTGTGTGTGTGTGTGTTGTCGGTGTGTGTGTGTTGTGGGTGTGTGTGTGTGTGTGTTTTCGGTGTGTGTGTGTGTGTTGCTGGTGTTTGTGTGTGTGTGTGTTGTCGATGTGTGTGTGTGTGTGTTGTCGGTGTGTGTGTGTGTGTGTGTGTGTGTGTGTGTGGTGTGTGTGTGTGTGTTGTCGGTGTGTGTGTGTGTGTGTGTGTTGTCGGTGTGTGTGTGTGTGTTGTGTGTGTGTGTGTGTTGTCGGTGTGTGTGTGTGTGTGTTGTCGGTGTGTGTGTGTGTGTGTTGTCGGTGTGTGTGTGTGTGTGTTGTCGGTGTGTGTGTGTGTGTGTTGTCGGTGTGTGTGTGTGTGTTGTCGGTGTGTGTGTGTGTGTGTTGTGTGTGTGTGTGTTGTTTGTGTGTGTGTGTGTTGTCGGTGTGTGTGTGTGTGTGTGTGTGTGGTCGTGTGTGTGTGTGTGTGTGTGTGTGTGTGTGTGTGTGTGTGTGTGTGTGTGTGTGTGTGTGTGTGTGTGTGTGTGTGTGTGTTGTCGGTGTGTGTGTGTGTGTGTGTTGCCGGTGTGTGTGTGTGTGTTGTCGGTGTGTGTGTGTGTGTGTTGTCGGTGTGTGTGTGTGTGTGTGTGTTGTCGGTGTGTGTGTGTGTTGTCGGTGTGTGTGTGTGTGTGTTGTCGGTGTGTTGTCGGTGTGTGTGTGTGTTGTCAGTGTGTGTGTGTGTGTGTTGTCGGTGTGTGTGTGTGTGTGTTGTCGGTGTGTGTGTGTGTTGTGTGTGTGTGTGTTGTCGGTGTGTGTGTTGTCTGAGTGTGTGTGTGTGTGTGTGTGTTGTCGGTGTGTGTGTGTTGTCGGTGTGTGTGTGTGTGTTGTCGGTGTGTGTGTGTGTGTGTGTGTGTTGTCGGTGTGTGTGTGTGTGTGTTGTCGGTGTGTGTGTGTGTGTGTTGTCGGTGTGTGTGTGTGTGTGTTGTCGGTGTGTTGTCGGTGTGTGTGTGTGTGTTGTCAGTGTGTGTGTGTGTGTGTGTTGTCGGTGTGTGTGTGTGTGTGTTGTCGGTGTGTGTGTGTGTTGTGTGTGTGTGTGTTGTCGGTGTGTGTGTTGTCTGAGTGTGTGTGTGTGTGTGTGTGTTGTCGGTGTGTGTGTGTTGTCGGTGTGTGTGTGTGTGTGTGTTGTCGGTGTTTGTGTGTGTGTGTGTGTGTGTTGTCGGTGTGTGTGTGTGTGTGTTGTCGGTGTGTGTGTGTGTGTGTTGTCAGTGTGTGTGTGTGTGTGTGTTGTCGGTGTGTGTGTGTGTGTGTTGTCGGTGTGTGTGTGTGTGTGTTGTCGGTGTGTTTGTGTTGTGGGTGTGTGTGTGTGTGTGTGTTTTCGGTGTGTGTGTGTGTGTTGCTGGTGTTTGCGTGTGTGTGTTGTCGATGTGTGTGTGTGTGTGTTGTCGGTGTGTGTGTGTGTGTGTGTGGTGTGTGTGTGTGTGTGTTGTCGGTGTGTGTGTGTGTGTGTGTTGTCGGTGTGTGTGTGTGAGTTGTGTGTGTGTGTGTGTTGTCGGTGTGTGTGTGTGTGTGTTGTCGGTGTGTGTGTGTGTGTGTTGTCGGTGTGTGTGTGTGTGTGTTGTGCGTGTGTGTGTTGTTTGTGTGTGTGTGTGTTGTCGGTGTGTGTGTGTGTGTGTGTGTGTGTGTGTGTGTGTGTGTGTGTGTGTGTGTGTGTGTGTGTGTGTGTGTGTGTGTGTGTGTGTGTGTGTGTGTTGTCGGTGTGTGTGTGTGTGTGTGTTGTCGGTGTGTGTGTGTGTTGCCGGTGTGTGTGTGTGTGTGTTGTCGGTGTGTGTGTGTGTGTGTTGTCGGTGTGTGTGTGTGTGTGTTGTCGGTGTGTGTGTGTGTGTGTTGTCGGTGTGTGTGTGTGTGTTGTCGGTGTGTGTGTGTGTGTGTTGTCGGTGTGTTGTCGGTGTGTGTGTGTGTGTTGTCGGTGTGTGTGTGTGTGTTGTCTGTGTGTGTATGTGTTTATGTGTTGTCGGTGTGTGTGTGTGTTGTCGGTGTGTGTGTGTGTGTGTTGTCAGTGTGTGTGTGTGTGTGTTGTCGGTGTGTGTGTGTTTATGTGTTGTCGGTGTGTGTGTGTGTGTGTTGTCGGTGTGTGTGTGTGTGTGTGTTGTCGGTGTGTGTGTGTGTTGTCGGTGTGTGTGTGTGTGTTGTCGGTGTGTGTGTGTTGTCGGTGTGTGTGTGTGTGTGTGTTGTCGGTGTGTGTGTGTGTGTGTTGTCGGTGTGTGTGTGTGTGTGTTGTCGGTGTGTGTGTGTGTGTGTTGTCGGTGTGTGTGTGTGTGTGTTGTCGGTGTGTGTGTGTGTGTGTTGTCGGTGTGTGTGTGTGTGTGTGTGTTGTCGGTGTGTGTGTGTGTATGTTGTGTGTGTGTGTGGTGTTTGTGTGTGTGTGTGTTGTCGGTGTGTGTGTGTGTCTGTTGTCGGTGTGTGTGTGTGTGTTGTCGGTGTGTGTGTGTGTGTGTTGTCGGTGTGTGTGTGTGTGTTGTCGGTGTGTGTTTGTTGTTGGTGTGTGTGTGTGTGTGTTGTGTGTGTGTGTGTTGTCGGTGTGTGTGTGTGTGTGTTGTCGGTGTGTGTGTGTTGTCGGTGTGTGTGTGTGTGTGTGTGTGTGTGTGAGTTGTCGGTGTGTGTGTGTGTGTGTTGTCGGTGTGTGTGTGTGTGTGTTGTCAGTGTGTGTGTGTGTGTGTGTTGTCGGTGTGTGTGTGTGTGTGTGTTGTCGGTGTGTGTGTGTGTGTGTGTGTTGTCGGTGTGTGTGTGTTGTCGGTGTGTGTGTGTGTGTGTGTGTTGTCGGTGTGTGTGTGTGTGTGTTGTCTGTGTGTGTGTGTGTGTTGTCGGTGTGTGTGTGTTTATGTGTTGTCGGTGTGTGTGTGTGTGTGTTGGCGGTGTGTGTGTGTGTGTTGGCGGTGTGTGTGTGTGTGTGTTGTCGGTGTGTGTGTGTGTTGTCGGTGTGTGTGTGTGTGTGTGTGTGTGTGTGTGTGTTGTCGGTGTGTGTGTGTGTTGTCGGTGTGTATGTGTGTGTGTGTTGTCGGTGTGTGTGTGTGTGTGTGTTGTCGGTGTGTGTGTGTGTGTTGTCAGTGTGTGTGTGTGTGTGTTGTCGGTGTGTGTGTGTGTGTGTTGTCGGTGTGTGTGTGTGTTGTGTGTGTGTGTGTTGTCGGTGTGTGTGTTGTCTGAGTGTGTGTGTGTGTGTGTGTGTTGTCGGTGTGTGTGTGTTGTCGGTGTGTGTGTGTGTGTGTGTTGTCGGTGTGTGTGTGTGTGTGTGTGTGTGTGTTGTCGGTGTGTGTGTGTGTGTGTGTTGTCGGTGTGTGTGTGTGTGTGTTGTCAGTGTGTGTGTGTGTGTGTGTTGTCGGTGTGTGTGTGTGTGTGTTGTCGGTGTGTGTGTGTGTGTGTGTTGTCGGTGTGTGTGTGTTGTGGGTGTGTGTGTGTGTGTGTTTTCGGTGTGTGTGTGTGTGTTGCTGGTGTTTGTGTGTGTGTGTGTTGTCGATGTGTGTGTGTGTGTGTTGTCGGTGTGTGTGTGTGTGTGTGTGTGTGTGTGTGTGTGTGTGTGGTGTGTGTGTGTGTGTTGTCGGTGTGTGTGTGTGTGTGTGTGTTGTCGGTGTGTGTGTGTGTGTTGTGTGTGTGTGTGTGTTGTCGGTGTGTGTGTGTGTGTGTTGTCGGTGTGTGTGTGTGTGTGTTGTCGGTGTGTGTGTGTGTGTGTTGTCGGTGTGTGTGTGTGTGTGTTGTCGGTGTGTGTGTGTGTGTTGTCGGTGTGTGTGTGTGTGTGTTGTGTGTGTGTGTGTTGTTTGTGTGTGTGTGTGTTGTCGGTGTGTGTGTGTGTGTGTGTGTGTGGTCGGTGTGTGTGTGTGTGTGTGTGTGTGTGTGTGTGTGTGTGTGTGTGTGTGTGTGTGTGTGTGTGTGTGTGTGTTGTCGGTGTGTGTGTGTGTGTTGCCGGTGTGTGTGTGTGTGTTGTCGGTGTGTGTGTGTGTGTGTTGTCGGTGTGTGTGTGTGTGTGTGTGTTGTCGGTGTGTGTGTGTGTTGTCGGTGTGTGTGTGTGTGTGTTGTCGGTGTGTTGTCGGTGTGTGTGTGTGTTGTCAGTGTGTGTGTGTGTGTGTTGTCGGTGTGTGTGTGTGTTGTCGGTGTGTGTGTGTGTTGTGTGTGTGTGTGTTGTCGGTGTGTGTGTTGTCTGAGTGTGTGTGTGTGTGTGTGTGTTGTCGGTGTGTGTGTGTTGTCGGTGTGTGTGTGTGTGTTGTCGGTGTGTGTGTGTGTGTGTGTGTGTTGTCGGTGTGTGTGTGTGTGTGTTGTCGGTGTGTGTGTGTGTGTGTTGTCAGTGTGTGTGTGTGTGTGTTGTCAGTGTGTGTGTGTGTGTGTGTTGTCGGTGTGTGTGTGTGTGTGTTGTCGGTGTGTGTGTGTGTGTGTGTTGTCGGTGTGTGTGTGTGTGTGTGTGTGTGTGTTGTCGGTGTGTGTGTGTGTGTGTGTTGTCGGTGTGTGTGTGTGTGTGTTGTCAGTGTGTGTGTGTGTGTGTGTTGTCGGTGTGTGTGTGTGTGTGTTGTCGGTGTGTGTGTGTGTGTGTGTTGTCGGTGTGTGTGTGTTGTGGGTGTGTGTGTGTGTGTGTTTTCGGTGTGTGTGTGTGTGTTGCTGGTGTTTGTGTGTGTGTGTGTTGTCGATGTGTGTGTGTGTGTGTTGTCGGTGTGTGTGTGTGTGTGTGTGTGTGTGTGTGTGTGTGTGTGTGTGTGTGTGTGTGTTGTCGGTGTGTGTGTGTGTGTGTGTTGTCGGTGTGTGTGTGTGTGTTGTGTGTGTGTGTGTGTTGTCGGTGTGTGTGTGTGTGTGTTGTCGGTGTGTGTGTGTGTGTGTTGTCGGTGTGTGTGTGTGTGTGTTGTCGGTGTGTGTGTGTGTGTGTTGTCGGTGTGTGTGTGTGTGTTGTCGGTGTGTGTGTGTGTGTGTTGTGTGTGTGTGTGTTGTTTGTGTGTGTGTGTGTTGTCGGTGTGTGTGTGTGTGTGTGTGTGTGGTCGGTGTGTGTGTGTGTGTGTGTGTGTGTGTGTGTGTGTGTGTGTGTGTGTGTGTGTGTGTGTGTGTGTGTGTGTGTGTGTGTGTGTGTTGTCGGTGTGTGTGTGTGTGTGTGTGTTGCCGGTGTGTGTGCGTGTGTTGTCGGTGTGTGTGTGTGTGTGTTGTCGGTGTGTGTGTGTGTGTGTGTGTGTTGTCGGTGTGTGTGTGTGTTGTCGGTGTGTTGTCGGTGTGTGTGTGTGTTGTCAGTGTGTGTGTGTGTGTGTTGTCGGTGTGTGTGTGTGTGTGTTGTCGGTGTGTGTGTGTGTGTGTGTGTGTGTGTTGTCGTGTGTGTGTGTGTGTGTGTGTTGTCGGTGTGTGTGTGTGTTGCCGGTGTGTGTGTGTGTGTGTTGTCGGTGTGTGTGTGTGTGTGTTGTCGGTGTGTGTGTGTGTGTGTTGTCGGTGTGTGTGTGTGTGTGTTGTCGGTGTGTGTGTGTGTGTTGTCGGTGTGTGTGTGTGTGTGTTGTCGGTGTGTTGTCGGTGTGTGTGTGTGTGTTGTCGGTGTGTGTGTGTGTGTTGTCTGTGTGTGTATGTGTTTATGTGTTGTCGGTGTGTGTGTGTGTTGTCGGTGTGTGTGTGTGTGTGTTGTCAGTGTGTGTGTGTGTGTGTTGTCGGTGTGTGTGTGTTTATGTG
This sequence comes from Salmo salar, assembly GCF_965601325.2. NCBI lineage: Eukaryota > Metazoa > Chordata > Actinopteri > Salmoniformes > Salmonidae > Salmo > Salmo salar. The sequence continues at coordinate 33,509 of NW_027675490.1, forward strand.
TTGTCGGTGTGTGTGTGTGTGTGTTGTCGGTGTGTGTGTGTGTGTGTGTTGTCGGTGTGTGTGTGTGTTGTCGGTGTGTGTGTGTGTGTTGTCGGTGTGTGTGTGTTGTCGGTGTGTGTGTGTGTGTGTGTTGTCGGTGTGTGTGTGTGTGTGTTGTCGGTGTGTGTGTGTGTGTGTTGTCGGTGTGTGTGTGTGTGTGTTGTCGGTGTGTGTGTGTGTGTGTTGTCGGTGTGTGTGTGTGTGTGTTGTCGGTGTGTGTGTGTGTGTGTGTGTTGTCGGTGTGTGTGTGTGTATGTTGTGTGTGTGTGTGGTGTTTGTGTGTGTGTGTGTTGTCGGTGTGTGTGTGTGTCTGTTGTCGGTGTGTGTGTGTGTGTTGTCGGTGTGTGTGTGTGTGTGTTGTCGGTGTGTGTGTGTGTGTTGTCGGTGTGTGTTTGTTGTTGGTGTGTGTGTGTGTGTGTTGTGTGTGTGTGTGTTGTCGGTGTGTGTGTGTGTGTGTTGTCGGTGTGTGTGTGTTGTCGGTGTGTGTGTGTGTGTGTGTGTGTGTGTGAGTTGTCGGTGTGTGTGTGTGTGTGTTGTCGGTGTGTGTGTGTGTGTGTTGTCAGTGTGTGTGTGTGTGTGTGTGTTGTCGGTGTGTGTGTGTGTGTGTGTTGTCGGTGTGTGTGTGTGTGTGTGTGTTGTCGGTGTGTGTGTGTTGTCGGTGTGTGTGTGTGTGTGTGTGTTGTCGGTGTGTGTGTGTGTGTGTTGTCTGTGTGTGTGTGTGTGTTGTCGGTGTGTGTGTGTTTATGTGTTGTCGGTGTGTGTGTGTGTGTGTTGGCGGTGTGTGTGTGTGTGTTGGCGGTGTGTGTGTGTGTGTGTTGTCGGTGTGTGTGTGTGTTGTCGGTGTGTGTGTGTGTGTGTGTGTGTGTGTGTGTGTTGTCGGTGTGTGTGTGTGTTGTCGGTGTGTATGTGTGTGTGTGTTGTCGGTGTGTGTGTGTGTGTGTGTTTGTCGGTGTGTGTGTGTGTGTTGCTGTGTGTTTGCGTGTGTGTGTTGTCGGTGTGTGTGTGTGTGTGTTGTCGGTGTGTGTGTGTGTGTGTGTGTGTGTGTGTGTGTGTGTGTGTTGTGTGTGTGTGTGTGTGTCGGTGTGTGTGTGTGTGTGTGTGTTGTCGGTGTGTGTGTGTGTGTGTCGTCGGTGTGTGTGTGTGTGTGTGTGTGTGTGTTGTCGGTGTGTGTGTGTGTGTGTTGTCGGTGTGTGTGTGTGTGTGTTGTCGGTGTGTGTGTGTGTGTGTTGTCGGTGTGTGTGTGTGTGTTGTCGGTGTGTGTGTGTGTGTGTTGTCGGTGTGTTGTCGGTGTGTGTGTGTGTGTTGTCGGTGTGTGTGTGTGTGTTGTCTGTGTGTGTATGTGTTTATGTGTTGTCGGTGTGTGTGTGTGTTGTCGGTGTGTGTGTGTGTGTGTTGTCAGTGTGTGTGTGTGTGTGTTGTCGGTGTGTGTGTGTTTATGTGTTGTCGGTGTGTGTGTGTGTGTGTTGTCGGTGTGTGTGTGTGTGTGTGTTGTCGGTGTGTGTGTGTGTTGTCGGTGTGTGTGTGTGTGTTGTCGGTGTGTGTGTGTTGTCGGTGTGTGTGTGTGTGTGTGTTGTCGGTGTGTGTGTGTGTGTGTTGTCGGTGTGTGTGTGTGTGTGTTGTCGGTGTGTGTGTGTGTGTGTTGTCGGTGTGTGTGTGTGTGTGTTGTCGGTGTGTGTGTGTGTGTGTTGTCGGTGTGTGTGTGTGTGTGTGTGTTGTCGGTGTGTGTGTGTGTATGTTGTGTGTGTGTGTGGTGTTTGTGTGTGTGTGTGTTGTCGGTGTGTGTGTGTGTCTGTTGTCGGTGTGTGTGTGTGTGTTGTCGGTGTGTGTGTGTGTGTGTTGTCGGTGTGTGTGTGTGTGTTGTCGGTGTGTGTTTGTTGTTGGTGTGTGTGTGTGTGTGTTGTGTGTGTGTGTGTTGTCGGTGTGTGTGTGTGTGTGTTGTCGGTGTGTGTGTGTTGTCGGTGTGTGTGTGTGTGTGTGTGTGTGTGTGAGTTGTCGGTGTGTGTGTGTGTGTGTTGTCGGTGTGTGTGTGTGTGTGTTGTCAGTGTGTGTGTGTGTGTGTGTGTTGTCGGTGTGTGTGTGTGTGTGTGTTGTCGGTGTGTGTGTGTGTGTGTGTGTTGTCGGTGTGTGTGTGTTGTCGGTGTGTGTGTGTGTGTGTGTGTTGTCGGTGTGTGTGTGTGTGTGTTGTCTGTGTGTGTGTGTGTGTTGTCGGTGTGTGTGTGTTTATGTGTTGTCGGTGTGTGTGTGTGTGTGTTGGCGGTGTGTGTGTGTGTGTTGGCGGTGTGTGTGTGTGTGTGTTGTCGGTGTGTGTGTGTGTTGTCGGTGTGTGTGTGTGTGTGTGTGTGGTGTGTGTGTGTGTGTCGGTGTGTGTGTGTGTTGTCGGTGTGTATGTGTGTGTGTGTTGTCGGTGTGTGTGTGTGTGTGTGTTTTCGGTGTGTGTGTGTGTGTTGCTGGTGTTTGCGTGTGTGTGTTGTCGATGTGTGTGTGTGTGTGTTGTCGGTGTGTGTGTGTGTGTGTGTGTGTGGTGTGTGTGTGTGTGTGTGTTGTCGGTGTGTGTGTGTGTGTTGTCGGTGTGTGTGTGTGAGTTGTGTGTGTGTGTGTGTTGTCGGTGTGTGTGTGTGTGTGTTGTCGGTGTGTGTGTGTGTGTGTTGTCGGTGTGTGTGTGTGTGTGTGTGTGCGTGTGTGTGTTGTTTGTGTGTGTGTGTGTTGTCGGTGTGTGTGTGTGTGTGTGTGTGTGTGTGTGTGTGTGTGTGTGTGTGTGTGTGTGTGTGTGTGTGTGTGTGTGTGTGTGTGTGTGTGTGTGTGTGTTGTCGGTGTGTGTGTGTGTGTGTGTTGTCGGTGTGTGTGTGTGTTGCCGGTGTGTGTGTGTGTGTGTTGTCGGTGTGTGTGTGTGTGTGTTGTCGGTGTGTGTGTGTGTGTGTTGTCGGTGTGTGTGTGTGTGTGTTGTCGGTGTGTGTGTGTGTGTTGTCGGTGTGTGTGTGTGTGTGTGTCGGTGTGTTGTCGGTGTGTGTGTGTGTGTTGTCGGTGTGTGTGTGTGTGTTGTCTGTGTGTGTATGTGTTTATGTGTTGTCGGTGTGTGTGTGTGTTGTCGGTGTGTGTGTGTGTGTGTTGTCAGTGTGTGTGTGTGTGTGTTGTCGGTGTGTGTGTGTTTATGTGTTGTCGGTGTGTGTGTGTGTGTGTTGTCGGGTGTGTGTGTGTGTGTGTGTTGTCGGTGTGTGTGTGTGTTGTCGGTGTGTGTGTGTGTGTTGTCGGTGTGTGTGTGTTGTCGGTGTGTGTGTGTGTGTGTGTTGTCGGTGTGTGTGTGTGTGTGTTGTCGGTGTGTGTGTGTGTGTGTTGTCGGTGTGTGTGTGTGTGTGTTGTCGGTGTGTGTGTGTGTGTGTTGTCGGTGTGTGTGTGTGTGTGTTGTCGGTGTGTGTGTGTGTGTGTGTGTTGTCGGTGTGTGTGTGTGTATGTTGTGTGTGTGTGTGGTGTTTGTGTGTGTGTGTGTTGTCGGTGTGTGTGTGTGTCTGTTGTCGGTGTGTGTGTGTGTGTTGTCGGTGTGTGTGTGTGTGTGTTGTCGGTGTGTGTGTGTGTGTTGTCGGTGTGTGTTTGTTGTTGGTGTGTGTGTGTGTGTGTTGTGTGTGTGTGTGTTGTCGGTGTGTGTGTGTGTGTGTTGTCGGTGTGTGTGTGTTGTCGGTGTGTGTGTGTGTGTGTGTGTGTGTGTGAGTTGTCGGTGTGTGTGTGTGTGTGTTGTCGGTGTGTGTGTGTGTGTGTTGTCAGTGTGTGTGTGTGTGTGTGTTGTCGGTGTGTGTGTGTGTGTGTGTTGTCGGTGTGTGTGTGTGTGTGTGTGTTGTCGGTGTGTGTGTGTTGTCGGTGTGTGTGTGTGTGTGTGTGTTGTCGGTGTGTGTGTGTGTGTGTTGTCTGTGTGTGTGTGTGTGTTGTCGGTGTGTGTGTGTTTATGTGTTGTCGGTGTGTGTGTGTGTGTGTTGGCGGTGTGTGTGTGTGTGTTGGCGGTGTGTGTGTGTGTGTGTTGTCGGTGTGTGTGTGTGTTGTCGGTGTGTGTGTGTGTGTGTGTGTGTGTGTGTGTGTTGTCGGTGTGTGTGTGTGTTGTCGGTGTGTATGTGTGTGTGTGTTGTCGGTGTGTGTGTGTGTGTGTGTTGTCGGTGTGTGTGTGTGTGTTGTCAGTGTGTGTGTGTGTGTGTTGTCGGTGTGTGTGTGTGTGTGTTGTCGGTGTGTGTGTGTGTTGTGTGTGTGTGTGTTGTCGGTGTGTGTGTTGTCTGAGTGTGTGTGTGTGTGTGTGTGTTGTCGGTGTGTGTGTGTTGTCGGTGTGTGTGTGTGTGTGTGTTGTCGGTGTGTGTGTGTGTGTGTGTGTGTGTGTTGTCGGTGTGTGTGTGTGTGTGTGTTGTCGGTGTGTGTGTGTGTGTGTTGTCAGTGTGTGTGTGTGTGTGTGTTGTCGGTGTGTGTGTGTGTGTGTTGTCGGTGTGTGTGTGTGTGTGTGTTGTCGGTGTGTGTGTGTTGTGGGTGTGTGTGTGTGTGTGTTTTCGGTGTGTGTGTGTGTGTTGCTGGTGTTTGTGTGTGTGTGTGTTGTCGATGTGTGTGTGTGTGTGTTGTCGGTGTGTGTGTGTGTGTGTGTGTGTGTGTGTGTGTGTGTGTGTGTGTGTGTGTGTGTTGTCGGTGTGTGTGTGTGTGTGTGTGTTGTCGGTGTGTGTGTGTGTGTTGTGTGTGTGTGTGTGTTGTCGGTGTGTGTGTGTGTGTGTTGTCGGTGTGTGTGTGTGTGTGTTGTCGGTGTGTGTGTGTGTGTGTTGTCGGTGTGTGTGTGTGTGTGTTGTCGGTGTGTGTGTGTGTGTTGTCGGTGTGTGTGTGTGTGTGTTGTGTGTGTGTGTGTTGTTTGTGTGTGTGTGTGTTGTCGGTGTGTGTGTGTGTGTGTGTGTGTGGTCGGTGTGTGTGTGTGTGTGTGTGTGTGTGTGTGTGTGTGTGTGTGTGTGTGTGTGTGTGTGTGTGTGTGTGTGTGTGTGTCGGTGTGTGTGTGTGTGTGTGTTGCCGGTGTGTGTGTGTGTGTTGTCGGTGTGTGTGTGTGTGTGTTGTCGGTGTGTGTGTGTGTGTGTGTGTTGTCGGTGTGTGTGTGTGTTGTCGGTGTGTGTGTGTGTGTGTTGTCGGTGTGTTGTCGGTGTGTGTGTGTGTTGTCAGTGTGTGTGTGTGTGTGTTGTCGGTGTGTGTGTGTGTGTGTTGTCGGTGTGTGTGTGTGTTGTGTGTGTGTGTGTTGTCGGTGTGTGTGTTGTCTGAGTGTGTGTGTGTGTGTGTGTTGTCGGTGTGTGTGTGTTGTCGGTGTGTGTGTGTGTGTTGTCGGTGTGTGTGTGTGTGTGTGTTGTCGGTGTGTGTGTGTGTGTGTTGTCGGTGTGTGTGTGTGTGTGTTGTCAGTGTGTGTGTGTGTGTGTTGTCAGTGTGTGTGTGTGTGTGTGTTGTCGGTGTGTGTGTGTGTGTGTTGTCGGTGTGTGTGTGTGTGTGTGTTGTCGGTGTGTGTGTGTGTGTGTGTGTGTGTGTTGTCGGTGTGTGTGTGTGTGTGTGTTGTCGGTGTGTGTGTGTGTGTGTTGTCAGTGTGTGTGTGTGTGTGTGTTGTCGGTGTGTGTGTGTGTGTGTTGTCGGTGTGTGTGTGTGTGTGTGTTGTCGGTGTGTGTGTGTTGTGGGTGTGTGTGTGTGTGTGTTTTCGGTGTGTGTGTGTGTGTTGCTGGTGTTTGTGTGTGTGTGTGTTGTCGATGTGTGTGTGTGTGTGTTGTCGGTGTGTGTGTGTGTGTGTGTGTGTGTGTGTGTGTGTGTGTGTGTGTGTGTGTGTGTGTGTGTGTGTGTTGTCGGTGTGTGTGTGTGTGTTGTGTGTGTGTGTGTGTTGTCGGTGTGTGTGTGTGTGTGTTGTCGGTGTGTGTGTGTGTGTGTTGTCGGTGTGTGTGTGTGTGTGTTGTCGGTGTGTGTGTGTGTGTGTTGTCGGTGTGTGTGTGTGTGTTGTCGGTGTGTGTGTGTGTGTGTTGTGTGTGTGTGTGTTGTTTGTGTGTGTGTGTGTTGTCGGTGTGTGTGTGTGTGTGTGTGTGTGGTCGGTGTGTGTGTGTGTGTGTGTGTGTGTGTGTGTGTGTGTGTGTGTGTGTGTGTGTGTGTGTGTGTGTGTGTGTGTGTGTGTGTGTGTGTGTGTGTGTGTGTGTGTGTGTGTGTGTGTTGTCGGTGTGTGTGGTGTGTTGCCGGTGTGTGTGTGTGTGTGTTGTCGGTGTGTGTGTGTGTGTGTTGTCGGTGTGTGTGTGTGTGTGTTGTCGGTGTGTGTGTGTGTGTGTTGTCGGTGTGTGTGTGTGTGTTGTCGGTGTGTGTGTGTGTGTGTTGTCGGTGTGTTGTCGGTGTGTGTGTGTGTGTTGTCGGTGTGTGTGTGTGTGTTGTCTGTGTGTGTATGTGTTTATGTGTTGTCGGTGTGTGTGTGTGTTGTCGGTGTGTGTGTGTGTGTGTTGTCAGTGTGTGTGTGTGTGTGTTGTCGGTGTGTGTGTGTTTATGTGTTGTCGGTGTGTGTGTGTGTGTGTTGTCGGTGTGTGTGTGTGTGTGTGTTGTCGGTGTGTGTGTGTGTTGTCGGTGTGTGTGTGTGTGTTGTCGGTGTGTGTGTGTTGTCGGTGTGTGTGTGTGTGTGTGTTGTCGGTGTGTGTGTGTGTGTGTTGTCGGTGTGTGTGTGTGTGTGTTGTCGGTGTGTGTGTGTGTGTGTTGTCGGTGTGTGTGTGTGTGTGTTGTCGGTGTGTGTGTGTGTGTGTTGTCGGTGTGTGTGTGTGTGTGTGTGTTGTCGGTGTGTGTGTGTGTATGTTGTGTGTGTGTGTGGTGTTTGTGTGTGTGTGTGTTGTCGGTGTGTGTGTGTGTCTGTTGTCGGTGTGTGTGTGTGTGTTGTCGGTGTGTGTGTGTGTGTGTTGTCGGTGTGTGTGTGTGTGTTGTCGGTGTGTGTTTGTTGTTGGTGTGTGTGTGTGTGTGTTGTGTGTGTGTGTGTTGTCGGTGTGTGTGTGTGTGTGTTGTCGGTGTGTGTGTGTTGTCGGTGTGTGTGTGTGTGTGTGTGTGTGTGTGAGTTGTCGGTGTGTGTGTGTGTGTGTTGTCGGTGTGTGTGTGTGTGTGTTGTCAGTGTGTGTGTGTGTGTGTGTTGTCGGTGTGTGTGTGTGTGTGTGTTGTCGGTGTGTGTGTGTGTGTGTGTGTTGTCGGTGTGTGTGTGTTGTCGGTGTGTGTGTGTGTGTGTGTGTTGTCGGTGTGTGTGTGTGTGTGTTGTCTGTGTGTGTGTGTGTGTTGTCGGTGTGTGTGTGTTTATGTGTTGTCGGTGTGTGTGTGTGTGTGTTGGCGGTGTGTGTGTGTGTGTTGGCGGTGTGTGTGTGTGTGTGTTGTCGGTGTGTGTGTGTGTTGTCGGTGTGTGTGTGTGTGTGTGTGTGTGTGTGTGTGTTGTCGGTGTGTGTGTGTGTTGTCGGTGTGTATGTGTGTGTGTGTTGTCGGTGTGTGTGTGTGTGTGTGTTGTCGGTGTGTGTGTGTGTGTTGTCAGTGTGTGTGTGTGTGTGTTGTCGGTGTGTGTGTGTGTGTGTTGTCGGTGTGTGTGTGTGTTGTGTGTGTGTGTGTTGTCGGTGTGTGTGTTGTCTGAGTGTGTGTGTGTGTGTGTGTGTTGTCGGTGTGTGTGTGTTGTCGGTGTGTGTGTGTGTGTGTGTTGTCGGTGTGTGTGTGTGTGTGTGTGTGTGTGTTGTCGGTGTGTGTGTGTGTGTGTGTTGTCGGTGTGTGTGTGTGTGTGTTGTCAGTGTGTGTGTGTGTGTGTGTTGTCGGTGTGTGTGTGTGTGTGTTGTCGGTGTGTGTGTGTGTGTGTGTTGTCGGTGTGTGTGTGTTGTGGGTGTGTGTGTGTGTGTGTTTTCGGTGTGTGTGTGTGTGTTGCTGGTGTTTGTGTGTGTGTGTGTTGTCGATGTGTGTGTGTGTGTGTTGTCGGTGTGTGTGTGTGTGTGTGTGTGTGTGTGTGTGTGTGTGTGTGTGTGTGTGTGTGTGTGTCGGTGTGTGTGTGTGTGTGTGTGTTGTCGGTGTGTGTGTGTGTGTTGTGTGTGTGTGTGTGTTGTCGGTGTGTGTGTGTGTGTGTTGTCGGTGTGTGTGTGTGTGTGTTGTCGGTGTGTGTGTGTGTGTGTTGTCGGTGTGTGTGTGTGTGTGTTGTCGGTGTGTGTGTGTGTGTTGTCGGTGTGTGTGTGTGTGTGTTGTGTGTGTGTGTGTTGTTTGTGTGTGTGTGTGTTGTCGGTGTGTGTGTGTGTGTGTGTGTGTGGTCGTGTGTGTGTGTGTGTGTGTGTGTGTGTGTGGTGTGTGTGTGTGTGTGTGTGTGTGTGTGTGTGTGTGTTGTCGGTGTGTGTGTGTGTGTTGCCGGTGTGTGTGTGTGTGTTGTCGGTGTGTGTGTGTGTGTGTTGTCGGTGTGTGTGTGTGTGTGTGTGTTGTCGGTGTGTGTGTGTGTTGTCGGTGTGTGTGTGTGTGTGTTGTCGGTGTGTTGTCGGTGTGTGTGTGTGTTGTCAGTGTGTGTGTGTGTGTGTTGTCGGTGTGTGTGTGTGTTGTCGGTGTGTGTGTGTGTTGTGTGTGTGTGTGTTGTCGGTGTGTGTGTTGTCTGAGTGTGTGTGTGTGTGTGTGTGTTGTCGGTGTGTGTGTGTTGTCGGTGTGTGTGTGTGTGTTGTCGGTGTGTGTGTGTGTGTGTGTTGTCGGTGTGTGTGTGTGTGTGTTGTCGGTGTGTGTGTGTGTGTGTTGTCAGTGTGTGTGTGTGTGTGTTGTCAGTGTGTGTGTGTGTGTGTGTTGTCGGTGTGTGTGTGTGTGTGTTGTCGGTGTGTGTGTGTGTGTGTGTTGTCGGTGTGTGTGTGTGTGTGTGTGTGTGTGTTGTCGGTGTGTGTGTGTGTGTGTGTTGTCGGTGTGTGTGTGTGTGTGTTGTCAGTGTGTGTGTGTGTGTGTGTTGTCGGTGTGTGTGTGTGTGTGTTGTCGGTGTGTGTGTGTGTGTGTGTTGTCGGTGTGTGTGTGTTGTGGGTGTGTGTGTGTGTGTGTTTTCGGTGTGTGTGTGTGTGTTGCTGGTGTTTGTGTGTGTGTGTGTTGTCGATGTGTGTGTGTGTGTGTTGTCGGTGTGTGTGTGTGTGTGTGTGTGTGTGTGTGTGTGTGTGTGTGTGTGTGTGTCGGTGTGTGTGTGTGTGTGTGTTGTCGGTGTGTGTGTGTGTGTTGTGTGTGTGTGTGTGTTGTCGGTGTGTGTGTGTGTGTGTTGTCGGTGTGTGTGTGTGTGTGTTGTCGGTGTGTGTGTGTGTGTGTTGTCGGTGTGTGTGTGTGTGTGTTGTCGGTGTGTGTGTGTGTGTTGTCGGTGTGTGTGTGTGTGTGTTGTGTGTGTGTGTGTTGTTTGTGTGTGTGTGTGTTGTCGGTGTGTGTGTGTGTGTGTGTGTGTGGTCGGTGTGTGTGTGTGTGTGTGTGTGTGTGTGTGTGTGTGTGTGTGTGTGTGTGTGTGTGTGTGTGTGTGTGTGTGTGTGTTGTCGGTGTGTGTGTGTGTGTGTGTGTTGCCGGTGTGTGTGCGTGTGTTGTCGGTGTGTGTGTGTGTGTGTTGTCGGTGTGTGTGTGTGTGTGTGGTGTGTTGTCGGTGTGTGTGTGTGTTGTCGGTGTGTGTGTGTGTGTGTTGTCGGTGTGTTGTCGGTGTGTGTGTGTGTTGTCAGTGTGTGTGTGTGTGTGTTGTCGGTGTGTGTGTGTGTGTGTTGTCGGTGTGTGTGTGTGTGTGTGTGTGTGTGTTGTCGGTGTGTGTGTGTGTGTGTGTGTTGTCGGTGTGTGTGTGTGTTGCCGGTGTGTGTGTGTGTGTGTTGTCGGTGTGTGTGTGTGTGTGTTGTCGGTGTGTGTGTGTGTGTGTTGTCGGTGTGTGTGTGTGTGTGTTGTCGGTGTGTGTGTGTGTGTTGTCGGTGTGTGTGTGTGTGTGTTGTCGGTGTGTTGTCGGTGTGTGTGTGTGTGTTGTCGGTGTGTGTGTGTGTGTTGTCTGTGTGTGTATGTGTTTATGTGTTGTCGGTGTGTGTGTGTGTTGTCGGTGTGTGTGTGTGTGTGTTGTCAGTGTGTGTGTGTGTGTGTTGTCGGTGTGTGTGTGTTTATGTGTTGTCGGTGTGTGTGTGTGTGTGTTGTCGGTGTGTGTGTGTGTGTGTGTTGTCGGTGTGTGTGTGTGTTGTCGGTGTGTGTGTGTGTGTTGTCGGTGTGTGTGTGTTGTCGGTGTGTGTGTGTGTGTGTGTTGTCGGTGTGTGTGTGTGTGTGTTGTCGGTGTGTGTGTGTGTGTGTTGTCGGTGTGTGTGTGTGTGTTGTCGGTGTGTGTGTGTGTGTGTTGTCGGTGTGTGTGTGTGTGTGTTGTCGGTGTGTGTGTGTGTGTGTGTGTTGTCGGTGTGTGTGTGTGTATGTTGTGTGTGTGTGTGGTGTTTGTGTGTGTGTGTGTTGTCGGTGTGTGTGTGTGTCTGTTGTCGGTGTGTGTGTGTGTGTTGTCGGTGTGTGTGTGTGTGTGTTGTCGGTGTGTGTGTGTGTGTTGTCGGTGTGTGTTTGTTGTTGGTGTGTGTGTGTGTGTGTTGTGTGTGTGTGTGTTGTCGGTGTGTGTGTGTGTGTGTTGTCGGTGTGTGTGTGTGTTGTCGGTGTGTGTGTGTGTGTGTGTGTGTGTGTGTGAGTTGTCGGTGTGTGTGTGTGTGTGTTGTCGGTGTGTGTGTGTGTGTGTTGTCAGTGTGTGTGTGTGTGTGTGTTGTCGGTGTGTGTGTGTGTGTGTGTTGTCGGTGTGTGTGTGTGTGTGTGTGTTGTCGGTGTGTGTGTGTTGTCGGTGTGTGTGTGTGTGTGTGTGTTGTCGGTGTGTGTGTGTGTGTGTTGTCTGTGTGTGTGTGTGTGTTGTCGGTGTGTGTGTGTTTATGTGTTGTCGGTGTGTGTGTGTGTGTGTTGGAGGTGTGTGTGTGTGTGTTGGCGGTGTGTGTGTGTGTGTGTTGTCGGTGTGTGTGTGTGTTGTCGGTGTGGTGTGTGTGTGTGTGTGTGTGTGTGTGTGTTGTCGGTGTGTGTGTGTGTTGTCGGTGTGTATGTGTGTGTGTGTTGTCGGTGTGTGTGTGTGTGTGTGTTGTCGGTGTGTGTGTGTGTGTTGTCAGTGTGTGTGTGTGTGTGTTGTCGGTGTGTGTGTGTGTGTGTTGTCGGTGTGTGTGTGTGTTGTGTGTGTGTGTGTTGTCGGTGTGTGTGTTGTCTGAGTGTGTGTGTGTGTGTGTGTGTTGTCGGTGTGTGTGTGTTGTCGGTGTGTGTGTGTGTGTGTGTTGTCGGTGTGTGTGTGTGTGTGTGTGTGTGTGTTGTCGGTGTGTGTGTGTGTGTGTGTTGTCGGTGTGTGTGTGTGTGTGTTGTCAGTGTGTGTGTGTGTGTGTGTTGTCGGTGTGTGTGTGTGTGTGTTGTCGGTGTGTGTGTGTGTGTGTGTTGTCGGTGTGTGTGTGTTGTGGGTGTGTGTGTGTGTGTGTTTTCGGTGTGTGTGTGTGTGTTGCTGGTGTTTGTGTGTGTGTGTGTTGTCGATGTGTGTGTGTGTGTGTTGTCGGTGTGTGTGTGTGTGTGTGTGTGTGTGTGTGTGTGTGTGTGTGTGTGTGTGTGTGTGTCGGTGTGTGTGTGTGTGTGTGTGTTGTCGGTGTGTGTGTGTGTGTTGTGTGTGTGTGTGTGTTGTCGGTGTGTGTGTGTGTGTGTTGTCGGTGTGTGTGTGTGTGTGTTGTCGGTGTGTGTGTGTGTGTGTTGTCGGTGTGTGTGTGTGTGTGTTGTCGGTGTGTGTGTGTGTGTTGTCGGTGTGTGTGTGTGTGTGTTGTGTGTGTGTGTGTTGTTTGTGTGTGTGTGTGTTGTCGGTGTGTGTTTGTTGTTGGTGTGTGTGTGTGTGTGTTGTGTGTGTGTGTGTTGTCGGTGTGTGTGTGTGTGTGTTGTCGGTGTGTGTGTGTGTTGTCGGTGTGTGTGTGTGTGTGTGTGTGTGTGTGTGTGAGTTGTCGGTGTGTGTGTGTGTGTGTTGTCGGTGTGTGTGTGTGTGTGTTGTCAGTGTGTGTGTGTGTGTGTGTTGTCGGTGTGTGTGTGTGTGTGTGTTGTCGGTGTGTGTGTGTGTGTGTGTGTTGTCGGTGTGTGTGTGTTGTCGGTGTGTGTGTGTGTGTGTGTGTTGTCGGTGTGTGTGTGTGTGTGTTGTCTGTGTGTGTGTGTGTGTTGTCGGTGTGTGTGTGTTTATGTGTTGTCGGTGTGTGTGTGTGTGTGTTGGCGGTGTGTGTGTGTGTGTTGGCGGTGTGTGTGTGTGTGTGTTGTCGGTGTGTGTGTGTGTTGTCGGTGTGTGTGTGTGTGTGTGTGTGTGTGTGTGTGTTGTCGGTGTGTGTGTGTGTTGTCGGTGTGTATGTGTGTGTGTGTTGTCGGTGTGTGTGTGTGTGTGTGTTGTCGGTGTGTGTGTGTGTGTTGTCAGTGTGTGTGTGTGTGTGTTGTCGGTGTGTGTGTGTGTGTGTTGTCGGTGTGTGTGTGTGTTGTGTGTGTGTGTGTTGTCGGTGTGTGTGTTGTCTGAGTGTGTGTGTGTGTGTGTGTGTTGTCGGTGTGTGTGTGTTGTCGGTGTGTGTGTGTGTGTGTGTTGTCGGTGTGTGTGTGTGTGTGTGTGTGTGTGTTGTCGGTGTGTGTGTGTGTGTGTGTTGTCGGTGTGTGTGTGTGTGTGTTGTCAGTGTGTGTGTGTGTGTGTGTTGTCGGTGTGTGTGTGTGTGTGTTGTCGGTGTGTGTGTGTGTGTGTGTTGTCGGTGTGTGTGTGTTGTGGGTGTGTGTGTGTGTGTGTTTTCGGTGTGTGTGTGTGTGTTGCTGGTGTTTGTGTGTGTGTGTGTTGTCGATGTGTGTGTGTGTGTGTTGTCGGTGTGTGTGTGTGTGTGTGTGTGTGTGTGTGTGTGTGTGTGTGTGTGTGTGTGTGTTGTCGGTGTGTGTGTGTGTGTGTGTGTTGTCGGTGTGTGTGTGTGTGTGTTGTGTGTGTGTGTTGTCGGTGTGTGTGTGTGTGTGTTGTCGGTGTGTGTGTGTGTGTGTTGTCGGTGTGTGTGTGTGTGTGTTGTCGGTGTGTGTGTGTGTGTGTTGTCGGTGTGTGTGTGTGTGTTGTCGGTGTGTGTGTGTGTGTGTTGTGTGTGTGTGTGTTGTTTGTGTGTGTGTGTGTTGTCGTGTGTGTGTGTGTGTGTGTGTGTGGTCGTGTGTGTGTGTGTGTGTGTGTGTGTGTGTGTGTGTGTGTGTGTGTGTGTGTGTGTGTGTGTGTGTGTGTGTTGTCGGTGTGTGTGTGTGTGTTGCCGGTGTGTGTGTGTGTGTTGTCGGTGTGTGTGTGTGTGTGTTGTCGGTGTGTGTGTGTGTGTGTGTGTTGTCGGTGTGTGTGTGTGTTGTCGGTGTGTGTGTGTGTGTGTTGTCGGTGTGTTGTCGGTGTGTGTGTGTGTTGTCAGTGTGTGTGTGTGTGTGTTGTCGGTGTGTGTGTGTGTTGTCGGTGTGTGTGTGTGTTGTGTGTGTGTGTGTTGTCGGTGTGTGTGTTGTCTGAGTGTGTGTGTGTGTGTGTGTGTTGTCGGTGTGTGTGTGTTGTCGGTGTGTGTGTGTGTGTTGTCGGTGTGTGTGTGTGTGTGTGTTGTCGGTGTGTGTGTGTGTGTGTTGTCGGTGTGTGTGTGTGTGTGTTGTCAGTGTGTGTGTGTGTGTGTTGTCAGTGTGTGTGTGTGTGTGTGTTGTCGGTGTGTGTGTGTGTGTGTTGTCGGTGTGTGTGTGTGTGTGTGTTGTCGGTGTGTGTGTGTGTGTGTGTGTGTGTGTTGTCGGTGTGTGTGTGTGTGTGTGTTGTCGGTGTGTGTGTGTGTGTGTTGTCAGTGTGTGTGTGTGTGTGTGTTGTCGGTGTGTGTGTGTGTGTGTTGTCGGTGTGTGTGTGTGTGTGTGTTGTCGGTGTGTGTGTGTTGTGGGTGTGTGTGTGTGTGTGTTTTCGGTGTGTGTGTGTGTGTTGCTGGTGTTTGTGTGTGTGTGTGTTGTCGATGTGTGTGTGTGTGTGTTGTCGGTGTGTGTGTGTGTGTGTGTGTGTGTGTGTGTGTGTGTGTGTGTGTGTGTGTCGGTGTGTGTGTGTGTGTGTGTTGTCGGTGTGTGTGTGTGTGTTGTGTGTGTGTGTGTGTTGTCGGTGTGTGTGTGTGTGTGTTGTCGGTGTGTGTGTGTGTGTGTTGTCGGTGTGTGTGTGTGTGTGTTGTCGGTGTGTGTGTGTGTGTGTTGTCGGTGTGTGTGTGTGTGTTGTCGGTGTGTGTGTGTGTGTGTTGTGTGTGTGTGTGTTGTTTGTGTGTGTGTGTGTTGTCGGTGTGTGTGTGTGTGTGTGTGTGTGGTCGTGTGTGTGTGTGTGTGTGTGTGTGTGTGTGTGTGTGTGTGTGTGTGTGTGTGTGTGTGTGTGTGTGTGTGTGTGTTGTCGGTGTGTGTGTGTGTGTGTGTGTTGCCGGTGTGTGTGCGTGTGTTGTCGGTGTGTGTGTGTGTGTGTTGTCGGTGTGTGTGTGTGTGTGTGTGTGTTGTCGGTGTGTGTGTGTGTTGTCGGTGTGTGTGTGTGTGTGTTGTCGGTGTGTTGTCGGTGTGTGTGTGTGTTGTCAGTGTGTGTGTGTGTGTGTTGTCGGTGTGTGTGTGTGTGTGTTGTCGGTGTGTGTGTGTGTGTGTGTGTGTGTGTTGTCGGTGTGTGTGTGTGTGTGTGTGTTGTCGGTGTGTGTGTGTGTTGCCGGTGTGTGTGTGTGTGTGTTGTCGGTGTGTGTGTGTGTGTGTTGTCGGTGTGTGTGTGTGTGTGTTGTCGGTGTGTGTGTGTGTGTGTTGTCGGTGTGTGTGTGTGTGTTGTCGGTGTGTGTGTGTGTGTGTTGTCGGTGTGTTGTCGGTGTGTGTGTGTGTGTTGTCGGTGTGTGTGTGTGTGTTGTCTGTGTGTGTATGTGTTTATGTGTTGTCGGTGTGTGTGTGTGTTGTCGGTGTGTGTGTGTGTGTGTTGTCAGTGTGTGTGTGTGTGTGTTGTCGGTGTGTGTGTGTTTATGTGTTGTCGGTGTGTGTGTGTGTGTGTTGTCGGTGTGTGTGTGTGTGTGTGTTGTCGGTGTGTGTGTGTGTTGTCGGTGTGTGTGTGTGTGTTGTCGGTGTGTGTGTGTTGTCGGTGTGTGTGTGTGTGTGTGTTGTCGGTGTGTGTGTGTGTGTGTTGTCGGTGTGTGTGTGTGTGTGTTGTCGGTGTGTGTGTGTGTGTTGTCGGTGTGTGTGTGTGTGTGTTGTCGGTGTGTGTGTGTGTGTGTTGTCGGTGTGTGTGTGTGTGTGTGTGTTGTCGGTGTGTGTGTGTGTATGTTGTGTGTGTGTGTGGTGTTTGTGTGTGTGTGTGTTGTCGGTGTGTGTGTGTGTCTGTTGTCGGTGTGTGTGTGTGTGTTGTCGGTGTGTGTGTGTGTGTGTTGTCGGTGTGTGTGTGTGTGTTGTCGGTGTGTGTTTGTTGTTGGTGTGTGTGTGTGTGTGTTGTGTGTGTGTGTGTTGTCGGTGTGTGTGTGTGTGTGTTGTCGGTGTGTGTGTGTGTTGTCGGTGTGTGTGTGTGTGTGTGTGTGTGTGTGTGAGTTGTCGGTGTGTGTGTGTGTGTGTTGTCGGTGTGTGTGTGTGTGTGTTGTCAGTGTGTGTGTGTGTGTGTGTTGTCGGTGTGTGTGTGTGTGTGTGTTGTCGGTGTGTGTGTGTGTGTGTGTGTTGTCGGTGTGTGTGTGTTGTCGGTGTGTGTGTGTGTGTGTGTGTTGTCGGTGTGTGTGTGTGTGTGTTGTCTGTGTGTGTGTGTGTGTTGTCGGTGTGTGTGTGTTTATGTGTTGTCGGTGTGTGTGTGTGTGTGTTGGAGGTGTGTGTGTGTGTGTTGGCGGTGTGTGTGTGTGTGTGTTGTCGGTGTGTGTGTGTGTTGTCGGTGTGTGTGTGTGTGTGTGTGTGTGTGTGTGTGTTGTCGGTGTGTGTGTGTGTTGTCGGTGTGTATGTGTGTGTGTGTTGTCGGTGTGTGTGTGTGTGTGTGTTGTCGGTGTGTGTGTGTGTGTTGTCAGTGTGTGTGTGTGTGTGTTGTCGGTGTGTGTGTGTGTGTGTTGTCGGTGTGTGTGTGTGTTGTGTGTGTGTGTGTTGTCGGTGTGTGTGTTGTCTGAGTGTGTGTGTGTGTGTGTGTGTTGTCGGTGTGTGTGTGTTGTCGGTGTGTGTGTGTGTGTGTGTTGTCGGTGTGTGTGTGTGTGTGTGTGTGTGTGTTGTCGGTGTGTGTGTGTGTGTGTGTTGTCGGTGTGTGTGTGTGTGTGTTGTCAGTGTGTGTGTGTGTGTGTGTTGTCGGTGTGTGTGTGTGTGTGTTGTCGGTGTGTGTGTGTGTGTGTGTTGTCGGTGTGTGTGTGTTGTGGGTGTGTGTGTGTGTGTGTTTTCGGTGTGTGTGTGTGTGTTGCTGGTGTTTGTGTGTGTGTGTGTTGTCGATGTGTGTGTGTGTGTGTTGTCGGTGTGTGTGTGTGTGTGTGTGTGTGTGTGTGTGTGTGTGTGTGTGTGTGTTGTCGGTGTGTGTGTGTGTGTGTGTGTTGTCGGTGTGTGTGTGTGTGTTGTGTGTGTGTGTGTGTTGTCGGTGTGTGTGTGTGTGTGTTGTCGGTGTGTGTGTGTGTGTGTTGTCGGTGTGTGTGTGTGTGTGTTGTCGGTGTGTGTGTGTGTGTGTTGTCGGTGTGTGTGTGTGTGTTGTCGGTGTGTGTGTGTGTGTGTTGTGTGTGTGTGTGTTGTTTGTGTGTGTGTGTGTTGTCGGTGTGTGTTTGTTGTTGGTGTGTGTGTGTGTGTGTTGTGTGTGTGTGTGTTGTCGGTGTGTGTGTGTGTGTGTTGTCGGTGTGTGTGTGTGTTGTCGGTGTGTGTGTGTGTGTGTGTGTGTGTGTGTGTGAGTTGTCGGTGTGTGTGTGTGTGTGTTGTCGGTGTGTGTGTGTGTGTGTTGTCAGTGTGTGTGTGTGTGTGTGTTGTCGGTGTGTGTGTGTGTGTGTGTTGTCGTGTGTGTGTGTGTGTGTGTTGTCGGTGTGTGTGTGTTGTCGGTGTGTGTGTGTGTGTGTGTGTTGTCGGTGTGTGTGTGTGTGTGTTGTCTGTGTGTGTGTGTGTGTTGTCGGTGTGTGTGTGTTTATGTGTTGTCGGTGTGTGTGTGTGTGTGTTGGCGGTGTGTGTGTGTGTGTTGGCGGTGTGTGTGTGTGTGTGTTGTCGGTGTGTGTGTGTGTTGTCGGTGTGTGTGTGTGTGTGTGTGTGTGTGTGTGTGTTGTCGGTGTGTGTGTGTGTTGTCGGTGTGTATGTGTGTGTGTGTTGTCGGTGTGTGTGTGTGTGTGTGTTGGTCGGTGTGTGTGTGTGTGTTGTCAGTGTGTGTGTGTGTGTGTTGTCGGTGTGTGTGTGTGTGTGTTGTCGGTGTGTGTGTGTGTTGTGTGTGTGTGTGTTGTCGGTGTGTGTGTTGTCTGATGTGTGTGTGTGTGTGTGTGTTGTCGGTGTGTGTGTGTTGTCGGTGTGTGTGTGTGTGTGTGTTGTCGGTGTGTGTGTGTGTGTGTGTGTGTGTGTTGTCGGTGTGTGTGTGTGTGTGTGTTGTCGGTGTGTGTGTGTGTGTGTTGTCAGTGTGTGTGTGTGTGTGTGTTGTCGGTGTGTGTGTGTGTGTGTTGTCGGTGTGTGTGTGTGTGTGTGTTGTCGGTGTGTGTGTGTTGTGGGTGTGTGTGTGTGTGTGTTTTCGGTGTGTGTGTGTGTGTTGCTGGTGTTTGTGTGTGTGTGTGTTGTCGATGTGTGTGTGTGTGTGTTGTCGGGTGTGTGTGTGTGTGTGTGTGTGTGTGTGTGTGTGTGTGTGTGTGTGTGTGTGTGTTGTCGGTGTGTGTGTGTGTGTGTGTGTTGTCGGTGTGTGTGTGTGTGTTGTGTGTGTGTGTGTGTTGTCGGTGTGTGTGTGTGTGTGTTGTCGGTGTGTGTGTGTGTGTGTTGTCGGTGTGTGTGTGTGTGTGTTGTCGGTGTGTGTGTGTGTGTGTTGTCGGTGTGTGTGTGTGTGTTGTCGGTGTGTGTGTGTGTGTGTGTGTGTGTGTGTGTTGTTTGTGTGTGTGTGTGTTGTCGGTGTGTGTGTGTGTGTGTGTGTGTGGTCGGTGTGTGTGTGTGTGTGTGTGTGTGTGTGTGTGTGTGTGTGTGTGTGTGTGTGTGTGTGTGTGTGTGTGTGTGTGTGTGTTGTCGGTGTGTGTGTGTGTGTGTGTTGCCGGTGTGTGTGTGTGTGTTGTCGGTGTGTGTGTGTGTGTGTTGTCGGTGTGTGTGTGTGTGTGTGTGTTGTCGGTGTGTGTGTGTGTTGTCGGTGTGTGTGTGTGTGTGTTGTCGGTGTGTTGTCGGTGTGTGTGTGTGTTGTCAGTGTGTGTGTGTGTGTGTTGTCGGTGTGTGTGTGTGTGTGTTGTCGGTGTGTGTGTGTGTTGTGTGTGTGTGTGTTGTCGGTGTGTGTGTTGTCTGAGTGTGTGTGTGTGTGTGTGTGTTGTCGGTGTGTGTGTGTTGTCGGTGTGTGTGTGTGTGTTGTCGGTGTGTGTGTGTGTGTGTGTGTGTTGTCGGTGTGTGTGTGTGTGTGTTGTCGGTGTGTGTGTGTGTGTGTTGTCGGTGTGTGTGTGTGTGTGTTGTCGGTGTGTTGTCGGTGTGTGTGTGTGTGTGTGTCAGTGTGTGTGTGTGTGTGTGTTGTCGGGGTGTGTGTGTGTGTGTTGTCGGTGTGTGTGTGTGTTGTGTGTGTGTGTGTTGTCGGTGTGTGTGTGTGTCTGTGTGTGTGTGTGTGTGTGTGTGTTGTCGGTGTGTGTGTGTGTGTCGGTGTGTGTGTGTGTGTGTGTTGTCGGTGTGTTGTGTGTGTGTGTGTGTGTGTTGTCGGTGTGTGTGTGTGTGTGTTGTCGGTGTGTGTGTGTGTGTGTTGTCGTGTGTGTGTGTGTGTGTGTTGTCGGTGTGTGTGTGTGTGTGTTGTCGGTGTGTGTGTGTGTGTGTTGTCGGTGTGTTTGTGTTGTGGGTGTGTGTGTGTGTGTGTGTTGTCGGTGTGTGTGTGTGTGTTGCTGGTGTGTGTGTGTGTGTGTTGTCGATGTGTGTGTGTGTGTGTTGTCGGTGTGTGTGTGTGTGTGTGTGTGTGTGTGTGTGTGTGTGTGTGTGTTGTCGGTGTGTGTGTGTGTGTGTGTTGTCGGTGTGTGTGTGTGTGTTGTGTGTGTGTGTGTGTTGTCGGTGTGTGTGTGTGTGTTGTCGGTGTGTGTGTGTGTGTTGTCTGTGTGTGTGTGTGTTTATGTGTTGTCGGTGTGTGTGTGTGTTGTCGGTGTGTGTGTGTGTGTGTGTGTGTGTGTTGTCGGTGTGTGTGTGTGTGTGTGTTGTCGGTGTGTGTGTGTGTGTGTTGTCAGTGTGTGTGTGTGTGTGTGTTGTCGGTGTGTGTGTGTGTGTGTTGTCGGTGTGTGTGTGTGTGTGTGTTGTCGGTGTGTGTGTGTTGTGGGTGTGTGTGTGTGTGTGTTTTCGGTGTGTGTGTGTGTGTTGCTGGTGTTTGTGTGTGTGTGTGTTGTCGATGTGTGTGTGTGTGTGTTGTCGGTGTGTGTGTGTGTGTGTGTGTGTGTGTGTGTGTGTGTGTGTGTGTGTGTGTGTGTGTGTTGTCGGTGTGTGTGTGTGTGTGTGTGTTGTCGGTGTGTGTGTGTGTGTTGTGTGTGTGTGTGTGTTGTCGGTGTGTGTGTGTGTGTGTTGTCGGTGTGTGTGTGTGTGTGTTGTCGGTGTGTGTGTGTGTGTGTTGTCGGTGTGTGTGTGTGTGTGTTGTCGGTGTGTGTGTGTGTGTTGTCGGTGTGTGTGTGTGTGTGTGTGTGTGTGTGTGTGTGTTTGTGTGTGTGTGTGTTGTCGGTGTGTGTGTGTGTGTGTGTGTGTGGTCGGTGTGTGTGTGTGTGTGTGTGTGTGTGTGTGTGTGTGTGTGGTGTGTGTGTGTGTGTGTGTGTGTGTGTGTGTGTGTGTGTTGTCGGTGTGTGTGTGTGTGTGTGTTGTCGGTGTGTGTGTGTGTGTTGTCGGTGTGTGTGTGTGTGTGTTGTCGGTGTGTGTGTGTGTGTGTTGTCGGTGTGTGTGTGTGTTGTCGGTGTGTGTGTGTGTGTGTTGTCGGTGTGTTGTCGGTGTGTGTGTGTGTTGTCAGTGTGTGTGTGTGTGTGTTGTCGGTGTGTGTGTGTGTGTGTTGTCGGTGTGTGTGTGTGTGTGTGTGTGTGTGTGTGTTGTCGGTGTGTGTGTGTGTCTGTGTGTGTGTGTGTGTGTGTGTGTTGTCGGTGTGTGTGTGTGTGTGGTGTGTGTGTGTGTGTGTGTGTGTGTGTCGTGTGTGTGTGTGTGTGTTGTCGGTGTGTGTGTGTGTGTGTTGTCGGTGTGTGTGTGTGTGTGTTGTCGGTGTGTGTGTGTGTGTGTTGTCGGTGTGTTGTCGGTGTGTGTGTGTGTGTTGTCAGTGTGTGTGTGTGTGTGTGTTGTCGGGTGTGTGTGTGTGTGTGTTGTCGGTGTGTGTGTGTGTTGTGTGTGTGTGTGTTGTCGGTGTGTGTGTTGTCTGAGTGTGTGTGTGTGTGTGTGTGTTGTCGGTGTGTGTGTGTTGTCGGTGTGTGTGTGTGTGTGTTGTCGTGTGTGTGTGTGTGTTTGTGTGTGTGTGTGTGTGTGTTGTCGGTGTGTGTGTGTGTGTGTTGTCGGTGTGTGTGTGTGTGTGTTGTCAGTGTGTGTGTGTGTGTGTGTTGTCGGTGTGTGTGTGTGTGTGTTGTCGGTGTGTGTGTGTGTGTGTTGTCGGTGTGTTTGTGTTGTGGGTGTGTGTGTGTGTGTGTGTTGTCGGTGTGTGTGTGTGTGTTGCTGGTGTTTGCGTGTGTGTGTTGTCGATGTGTGTGTGTGTGTGTTGTCGGTGTGTGTGTGTGTGTGTGTGTGTGTGTGTGTGTGTGTGTGTTGTCGGTGTGTGTGTGTGTGTGTGTTGTCGGTGTGTGTGTGTGAGTTGTGTGTGTGTGTGTGTTGTCGGTGTGTGTGTGTGTGTTGTCGGTGTGTGTGTGTGTGTTGTCTGTGTGTGTATGTGTTTATGTGTTGTCGGTGTGTGTGTGTGTTGTCGGTGTGTGTGTGTGTGTGTTGTCAGTGTGTGTGTGTGTGTGTTGTCGGTGTGTGTGTGTTTATGTGTTGTCGGTGTGTGTGTGTGTGTGTTGTCGGTGTGTGTGTGTGTGTGTGTTGTCGGTGTGTGTGTGTGTTGTCGGTGTGTGTGTGTGTGTTGTCGGTGTGTGTGTGTTGTCGGTGTGTGTGTGTGTGTGTGTTGTCGGTGTGTGTGTGTGTGTGTTGTCGGTGTGTGTGTGTGTGTGTTGTCGGTGTGTGTGTGTGTGTGTTGTCGGTGTGTGTGTGTGTGTGTTGTCGGTGTGTGTGTGTGTGTGTTGTCGGTGTGTGTGTGTGTGTGTGTGTTGTCGGTGTGTGTGTGTGTATGTTGTGTGTGTGTGTGGTGTTTGTGTGTGTGTGTGTTGTCGGTGTGTGTGTGTGTCTGTTGTCGGTGTGTGTGTGTGTGTTGTCGGTGTGTGTGTGTGTGTGTTGTCGGTGTGTGTGTGTGTGTTGTCGGTGTGTGTTTGTTGTTGGTGTGTGTGTGTGTGTGTGTTGTGTGTGTGTGTGTTGTCGGTGTGTGTGTGTGTGTGTTGTCGGTGTGTGTGTGTTGTCGGTGTGTGTGTGTGTTGTGTGTGTGTGTGTGAGTTGTCGGTGTGTGTGTGTGTGTGTTGTCGGTGTGTGTGTGTGTGTGTTGTCAGTGTGTGTGTGTGTGTGTGTTGTCGGTGTGTGTGTGTGTGTGTGTTGTCGGTGTGTGTGTGTGTGTGTGTGTTGTCGGTGTGTGTGTGTTGTCGGTGTGTGTGTGTGTGTGTGTGTTGTCGGTGTGTGTGTGTGTGTGTTGTCTGTGTGTGTGTGTGTGTTGTCGGTGTGTGTGTGTTTATGTGTTGTCGGTGTGTGTGTGTGTGTGTTGGCGGTGTGTGTGTGTGTGTTGGCGGTGTGTGTGTGTGTGTGTTGTCGGTGTGTGTGTGTGTTGTCGGTGTGTGTGTGTGTGTGTGTGTGTGTGTGTGTGTGTTGTCGGTGTGTGTGTGTGTTGTCGGTGTGTATGTGTGTGTGTGTTGTCGGTGTGTGTGTGTGTGTGTGTTGTCGGTGTGTGTGTGTGTGTTGTCAGTGTGTGTGTGTGTGTGTTGTCGGTGTGTGTGTGTGTGTGTTGTCGGTGTGTGTGTGTGTTGTGTGTGTGTGTGTTGTCGGTGTGTGTGTTGTCTGAGTGTGTGTGTGTGTGTGTGTGTTGTCGGTGTGTGTGTGTTGTCGGTGTGTGTGTGTGTGTGTGTTGTCGGTGTGTGTGTGTGTGTGTGTGTGTGTTGTCGGTGTGTGTGTGTGTGTGTGTTGTCGGTGTGTGTGTGTGTGTGTTGTCAGTGTGTGTGTGTGTGTGTGTTGTCGGTGTGTGTGTGTGTGTGTTGTCGGTGTGTGTGTGTGTGTGTGTTGTCGGTGTGTGTGTGTTGTGGGTGTGTGTGTGTGTGTGTTTTCGGTGTGTGTGTGTGTGTGTTGTCGGTGTGTGTGTGTGTGTTGTCGGTGTGTGTGTGTGTGTGTTGTGTGTGTGTGTGTGTGTGTGTGTGTGTGTGTTGTCGGTGTGTGTGTGTGTGTGTGTGTTGTCGGTGTGTGTGTGTGTGTTGTGTGTGTGTGTGTGTTGTCGGTGTGTGTGTGTGTTGTCGGTGTGTGTGTGTGTGTGTTGTCGGTGTGTGTGTGTGTGTGTTGTCGGTGTGTGTGTGTGTGTGTTGTCGGTGTGTGTGTGTGTGTTGTCGGTGTGTGTGTGTGTGTGTTGTCGGTGTGTGTGTGTGTGTGTGTGTGTGTGTGTGTGTGTGTGTGTGTGTGTGTGTTGTCGGTGTGTGTGTGTGTGTGTGTGTTGTCGGTGTGTGTGTGTGTGTTGTGTGTGTGTGTGTGTTGTCGGTGTGTGTGTGTGTGTGTTGTCGGTGTGTGTGTGTGTGTGTTGTCGGTGTGTGTGAGTGTGTTGTCGGTGTGTGTGTGTGTGTGTTGTCGGTGTGTGTGTGTGTGTTGTCGGTGTGTGTGTGTGTGTTGTCGGTGTGTGTGTGTGTGTGTTGTGTGTGTGTGTGTTGTTTGTGTGTGTGTGTGTTGTCGGTGTGTGTGTGTGTGTGTGTGTGTGGTCGGTGTGTGTGTGTGTGTGTGTGTGTGTGTGTGTGTGTGTGTGTGTGTGTGTGTGTGTGTGTGTGTGTGTGTGTGTGTGTTGTCGGTGTGTGTGTGTGTGTTGCCGGTGTGTGTGTGTGTGTTGTCGGTGTGTGTGTGTGTGTGTTGTCGGTGTGTGTGTGTGTGTGTGTGTTGTCGGTGTGTGTGTGTGTTGTCGGTGTGTGTGTGTGTGTGTTGTCGGTGTGTTGTCGGTGTGTGTGTGTGTTGTCAGTGTGTGTGTGTGTGTGTTGTCGGTGTGTGTGTGTGTTGTCGGTGTGTGTGTGTGTTGTGTGTGTGTGTGTTGTCGGTGTGTGTGTTGTCTGAGTGTGTGTGTGTGTGTGTGTGTTGTCGGTGTGTGTGTGTTGTCGGTGTGTGTGTGTGTGTTGTCGGTGTGTGTGTGTGTGTGTGTGTGTTGTCGGTGTGTGTGTGTGTGTGTTGTCGGTGTGTGTGTGTGTGTGTTGTCAGTGTGTGTGTGTGTGTGTTGTCAGTGTGTGTGTGTGTGTGTGTTGTCGGTGTGTGTGTGTGTGTGTTGTCGGTGTGTGTGTGTGTGTGTGTTGTCGGTGTGTGTGTGTGTGTGTGTGTTGTCGGTGTGTGTGTGTGTGTGTGTTGTCGGTGTGTGTGTGTGTGTGTTGTCAGTGTGTGTGTGTGTGTGTGTTGTCGGTGTGTGTGTGTGTGTGTTGTCGGTGTGTGTGTGTGTGTGTGTTGTCGGTGTGTGTGTGTTGTGGGTGTGTGTGTGTGTGTGTTTTCGGTGTGTGTGTGTGTGTTGCTGGTGTTTGTGTGTGTGTGTGTTGTCGATGTGTGTGTGTGTGTGTTGTCGGTGTGTGTGTGTGTGTGTGTGTGTGTGTGTGTGTGTGTGTGTGTGTGTGTGTGTTGTCGGTGTGTGTGTGTGTGTGTGTTGTCGGTGTGTGTGTGTGTGTTGTGTGTGTGTGTGTGTTGTCGGTGTGTGTGTGTGTGTGTTGTCGGTGTGTGTGTGTGTGTGTTGTCGGTGTGTGTGTGTGTGTGTTGTCGGTGTGTGTGTGTGTGTGTTGTCGGTGTGTGTGTGTGTGTTGTCGGTGTGTGTGTGTGTGTTGTGTGTGTGTGTGTTGTTTGTGTGTGTGTGTGTTGTCGGTGTGTGTGTGTGTGTGTGTGTGTGGTCGGTGTGTGTGTGTGTGTGTGTGTGTGTGTGTGTGTGTGTGTGTGTGTGTGTGTGTGTGTGTGTGTGTGTGTGTGTGTGTGTTGTCGGTGTGTGTGTGTGTGTGTGTGTTGCCGGTGTGTGTGCGTGTGTTGTCGGTGTGTGTGTGTGTGTGTTGTCGGTGTGTGTGTGTGTGTGTGTGTGTTGTCGGTGTGTGTGTGTGTTGTCGGTGTGTGTGTGTGTGTGTTGTCGGTGTGTTGTCGGTGTGTGTGTGTGTTGTCAGTGTGTGTGTGTGTGTGTTGTCGGTGTGTGTGTGTGTGTGTTGTCGGTGTGTTTGTGTGTGTGTGTGTGTGTTGTCGGTGTGTGTGTGTGTGTGTGTGTTGTCGGTGTGTGTGTGTGTTGCCGGTGTGTGTGTGTGTGTGTTGTCGGTGTGTGTGTGTGTGTGTTGTCGGTGTGTGTGTGTGTGTGTTGTCGGTGTGTGTGTGTGTGTGTTGTCGGTGTGTGTGTGTGTGTTGTCGGTGTGTGTGTGTGTGTGTTGTCGGTGTGTTGTCGGTGTGTGTGTGTGTGTTGTCGGTGTGTGTGTGTGTGTTGTCTGTGTGTGTATGTGTTTATGTGTTGTCGGTGTGTGTGTGTGTTGTCGGTGTGTGTGTGTGTGTGTTGTCAGTGTGTGTGTGTGTGTGTTGTCGGTGTGTGTGTGTGTGTGTGTGTTGTCGGTGTGTGTGTGTGTTGTCGGTGTGTGTGTGTGTGTTGTCGGTGTGTGTGTGTTGTCGGTGTGTGTGTGTGTGTGTGTTGTCGGTGTGTGTGTGTGTGTGTTGTCGGTGTGTGTGTGTGTGTGTTGTCGGTGTGTGTGTGTGTGTTGTCGGTGTGTGTGTGTGTGTGTTGTCGGTGTGTGTGTGTGTGTGTTGTCGGTGTGTGTGTGTGTGTGTGTGTTGTCGGTGTGTGTGTGTGTATGTTGTGTGTGTGTGTGGTGTTTGTGTGTGTGTGTTGTCGGTGTGTGTGTGTGTCTGTTGTCGGTGTGTGTGTGTGTGTTGTCGGTGTGTGTGTGTGTGTGTTGTCGGTGTGTGTGTGTGTGTTGTCGGTGTGTGTTTGTTGTTGGTGTGTGTGTGTGTGTGTGTGTGTGTGTGTGTGTTGTCGGTGTGTGTGTGTGTTGTCGGTGTGTATGTGTGTGTGTGTTGTCGGTGTGTGTGTGTGTGTGTGTTGTCGGTGTGTGTGTGTGTGTTGTCAGTGTGTGTGTGTGTGTGTTGTCGGTGTGTGTGTGTGTGTGTTGTCGGTGTGTGTGTGTGTTGTGTGTGTGTGTGTTGTCGGTGTGTGTGTTGTCTGAGTGTGTGTGTGTGTGTGTGTGTTGTCGGTGTGTGTGTGTTGTCGGTGTGTGTGTGTGTGTGTGTTGTCGGTGTGTGTGTGTGTGTGTGTGTGTGTGTTGTCGGTGTGTGTGTGTGTGTGTGTTGTCGGTGTGTGTGTGTGTGTGTTGTCAGTGTGTGTGTGTGTGTGTGTTGTCGGTGTGTGTGTGTGTGTGTTGTCGGTGTGTGTGTGTGTGTGTGTTGTCGGTGTGTGTGTGTTGTGGGTGTGTGTGTGTGTGTGTTTTCGGTGTGTGTGTGTGTGTTGCTGGTGTTTGTGTGTGTGTGTGTTGTCGATGTGTGTGTGTGTGTGTTGTCGGTGTGTGTGTGTGTGTGTGTTGTCAGTGTGTGTGTGTGTGTGTTGTCGGTGTGTGTGTGTGTGTGTTGTCGGTGTGTGTGTGTGTTGTGTGTGTGTGTGTTGTCGGTGTGTGTGTTGTCTGAGTGTGTGTGTGTGTGTGTGTGTTGTCGGTGTGTGTGTGTTGTCGGTGTGTGTGTGTGTGTGTGTTGTCGGTGTGTGTGTGTGTGTGTGTGTGTGTGTTGTCGGTGTGTGTGTGTGTGTGTGTTGTCGGTGTGTGTGTGTGTGTGTTGTCAGTGTGTGTGTGTGTGTGTGTTGTCGGTGTGTGTGTGTGTGTGTTGTCGGTGTGTGTGTGTGTGTGTGTTGTCGGTGTGTGTGTGTTGTGGGTGTGTGTGTGTGTGTGTTTTCGGTGTGTGTGTGTGTGTTGCTGGTGTTTGTGTGTGTGTGTGTTGTCGATGTGTGTGTGTGTGTGTTGTCGGTGTGTGTGTGTGTGTGTGTGTGTGTGTGTGTGTGTGTGTGTGTGTTGTCGGTGTGTGTGTGTGTGTGTGTGTTGTCGGTGTGTGTGTGTGTGTTGTGTGTGTGTGTGTGTTGTCGGTGTGTGTGTGTGTGTGTTGTCGGTGTGTGTGTGTGTGTGTTGTCGGTGTGTGTGTGTGTGTGTTGTCGGTGTGTGTGTGTGTGTGTTGTCGGTGTGTGTGTGTGTGTTGTCGGTGTGTGTGTGTGTGTGTTGTGTGTGTGTGTGTGTTGTCGGTGTGTGTGTGTGTGTGTGTGTGTGGTCGGTGTGTGTGTGTGTGTGTGTGTGTGTGTGTGTGTGTGTGTGTGTGTGTGTGTGTGTGTGTGTGTGTGTGTGTTGTCGGTGTGTGTGTGTGTGTTGCCGGTGTGTGTGTGTGTGTTGTCGGTGTGTGTGTGTGTGTGTTGTCGGTGTGTGTGTGTGTGTGTGTGTTGTCGGTGTGTGTGTGTGTTGTCGGTGTGTGTGTGTGTGTTGTCGGTGTGTGTGTGTGTGTGTTGTTTGTGTGTGTGTGTGTTGTCGGTGTGTGTGTGTGTGTGTGTGTGTGGTCGGTGTGTGTGTGTGTGTGTGTGTGTGTGTGTGTGTGTGTGTGTGTGTGTGTGTGTGTGTGTGTGTGTGTGTTGTCGGTGTGTGTGTGTGTGTTGCCGGTGTGTGTGTGTGTGTTGTCGGTGTGTGTGTGTGTGTGTTGTCGGTGTGTGTGTGTGTGTGTGTGTTGTCGGTGTGTGTGTGTGTTGTCGGTGTGTGTGTGTGTGTGTTGTCGGTGTGTTGTCGGTGTGTGTGTGTGTTGTCAGTGTGTGTGTGTGTGTGTTGTCGGTGTGTGTGTGTGTTGTCGGTGTGTGTGTGTGTTGTGTGTGTGTGTGTTGTCGGTGTGTGTGTTGTCTGAGTGTGTGTGTGTGTGTGTGTGTTGTCGGTGTGTGTGTGTTGTCGGTGTGTGTGTGTTGTCGGTGTGTGTGTGTGTGTGTGTGTGTTGTCGGTGTGTGTGTGTGTGTGTTGTCGGTGTGTGTGTGTGTGTGTTGTCAGTGTGTGTGTGTGTGTGTTGTCAGTGTGTGTGTGTGTGTGTGTGTTGTCGGTGTGTGTGTGTGTGTGTTGTCGGTGTGTGTGTGTGTGTGTGTTGTCGGTGTGTGTGTGTGTGTGTGTGTGTGTGTTGTCGGTGTGTGTGTGTGTGTGTGTTGTCGGTGTGTGTGTGTGTTGTCAGTGTGTGTGTGTGTGTGTTGTCGGTGTGTGTGTGTGTGTGTTGTCGGTGTGTGTGTGTGTGTGTGTTGTCGGTGTGTGTGTGTTGTGGGTGTGTGTGTGTGTGTGTTTTCGGTGTGTGTGTGTGTGTTGCTGGTGTTTGTGTGTGTGTGTGTGTGTTGTCGGTGTGTGTGTGTGTGTGTGTGTGTTGTCGGTGTGTGTGTGTGTTGTCGGTGTGTGTGTGTGTTGCTGGTGTTGGTGTGTGTGTGTGTGTGTTGTCGGTGTGTGTGTGTGTGTGTGTGTGTTGTCGGTGTGTGTGTGTGTTGTCGGTGTGTGTGTGTGTGTGTTGTCGGTGTGTTGTCGGTGTGTGTGTGTGTTGTCAGTGTGTGTGTGTGTGTGTTGTCGGTGTGTGTGTGTGTGTGTTGTCGGTGTGTGTGTGTGTGTGTGTGTGTGTGTTGTCGGTGTGTGTGTGTGTGTGTGTGTTGTCGGTGTGTGTGTGTGTTGCCGGTGTGTGTGTGTGTGTGTTGTCGGTGTGTGTGTGTGTGTGTTGTCGGTGTGTGTGTGTGTGTGTTGTCGGTGTGTGTGTGTGTGTGTTGTCGGTGTGTGTGTGTGTGTTGTCGGTGTGTGTGTGTGTGTGTTGTCGGTGTGTTGTCGGTGTGTGTGTGTGTGTTGTCGGTGTGTGTGTGTGTGTTGTCTGTGTGTGTATGTGTTTATGTGTTGTCGGTGTGTGTGTGTGTTGTCGGTGTGTGTGTGTGTGTGTTGTCAGTGTGTGTGTGTGTGTGTTGTCGGTGTGTGTGTGTTTATGTGTTGTCGGTGTGTGTGTGTGTGTGTTGTCGGTGTGTGTGTGTGTGTGTGTGTTGTCGGTGTGTGTGTGTGTTGTCGGTGTGTGTGTGTGTGTTGTCGGTGTGTGTGTGTTGTCGGTGTGTGTGTGTGTGTGTGTTGTCGGTGTGTGTGTGTGTGTGTTGTCGGTGTGTGTGTGTGTGTGTTGTCGGTGTGTGTGTGTGTGTTGTCGGTGTGTGTGTGTGTGTGTTGTCGGTGTGTGTGTGTGTGTGTTGTCGGTGTGTGTGTGTGTGTGTGTGTTGTCGGTGTGTGTGTGTGTATGTTGTGTGTGTGTGTGGTGTTTGTGTGTGTGTGTGTTGTCGGTGTGTGTGTGTGTCTGTTGTCGGTGTGTGTGTGTGTGTTGTCGGTGTGTGTGTGTGTGTGTTGTCGGTGTGTGTGTGTGTGTTGTCGGTGTGTGTTTGTTGTTGGTGTGTGTGTGTGTGTGTTGTGTGTGTGTGTGTTGTCGGTGTGTGTGTGTGTGTGTGTTGTCGGTGTGTGTGTGTTGTCGGTGTGTGTGTGTGTGTGTGTGTGTGTGTGTGTGTGAGTTGTCGGTGTGTGTGTGTGTGTGTTGTCGGTGTGTGTGTGTGTGTGTGTTGTCAGTGTGTGTGTGTGTGTGTGTTGTCGGTGTGTGTGTGTGTGTGTGTTGTCGGTGTGTGTGTGTGTGTGTGTGTTGTCGGTGTGTGTGTGTTGTCGGTGTGTGTGTGTGTGTGTGTGTTGTCGGTGTGTGTGTGTGTGTGTTGTCTGTGTGTGTGTGTGTGTTGTCGGTGTGTGTGTGTTTATGTGTTGTCGGTGTGTGTGTGTGTGTGTTGGCGGTGTGTGTGTGTGTGTTGGCGGTGTGTGTGTGTGTGTGTTGTCGGTGTGTGTGTGTGTTGTCGGTGTGTGTGTGTGTGTGTGTGTGTGTGTGTGTGTTGTCGGTGTGTGTGTGTGTTGTCGGTGTGTATGTGTGTGTGTGTTGTCGGTGTGTGTGTGTGTGTGTGTTGTCGGTGTGTGTGTGTGTGTTGTCAGTGTGTGTGTGTGTGTGTTGTCGGTGTGTGTGTGTGTGTGTTGTCGGTGTGTGTGTGTGTTGTGTGTGTGTGTGTTGTCGGTGTGTGTGTTGTCTGAGTGTGTGTGTGTGTGTGTGTGTTGTCGGTGTGTGTGTGTTGTCGGTGTGTGTGTGTGTGTGTGTTGTCGGTGTGTGTGTGTGTGTGTGTGTGTGTGTTGTCGGTGTGTGTGTGTGTGTGTGTTGTCGGTGTGTGTGTGTGTGTGTGTTGTCAGTGTGTGTGTGTGTGTGTGTTGTCGGTGTGTGTGTGTGTGTGTTGTCGGTGTGTGTGTGTGTGTGTGTTGTCGGTGTGTGTGTGTTGTGGGTGTGTGTGTGTGTGTGTTTTCGGTGTGTGTGTGTGTGTTGCTGGTGTTTGTGTGTGTGTGTGTTGTCGATGTGTGTGTGTGTGTGTTGTCGGTGTGTGTGTGTGTGTGTGTGTGTGTGTGTGTGTGTGTGTGTGGTGTGTGTGTGTGTGTTGTCGGTGTGTGTGTGTGTGTGTGTGTTGTCGGTGTGTGTGTGTGTGTTGTGTGTGTGTGTGTGTTGTCGGTGTGTGTGTGTGTGTGTTGTCGGTGTGTGTGTGTGTGTGTTGTCGGTGTGTGTGTGTGTGTGTTGTCGGTGTGTGTGTGTGTGTGTTGTCGGTGTGTGTGTGTGTGTTGTCGGTGTGTGTGTGTGTGTGTTGTGTGTGTGTGTGTTGTTTGTGTGTGTGTGTGTTGTCGGTGTGTGTGTGTGTGTGTGTGGTCGGTGTGTGTGTGTGTGTGTGTGTGTGTGTGTGTGTGTGTGTGTGTGTGTGTGTGTGTGTGTGTGTGTGTGTGTGTTGTCGGTGTGTGTGTGTGTGTGTGTTGCCGGTGTGTGTGTGTGTGTTGTCGGTGTGTGTGTGTGTGTGTTGTCGGTGTGTGTGTGTGTGTGTGTGTGTTGTCGGTGTGTGTGTGTGTTGTCGGTGTGTGTGTGTGTGTGTTGTCGGTGTGTTGTCGGTGTGTGTGTGTGTTGTCAGTGTGTGTGTGTGTGTGTTGTCGGTGTGTGTGTGTGTGTGTTGTCGGTGTGTGTGTGTGTTGTGTGTGTGTGTGTTGTCGGTGTGTGTGTTGTCTGAGTGTGTGTGTGTGTGTGTTGTCGGTGTGTGTGTGTTGTCGGTGTGTGTGTGTGTGTTGTCGGTGTGTGTGTGTGTGTGTGTGTGTGTTGTCGGTGTGTGTGTGTGTGTGTTGTCGGTGTGTGTGTGTGTGTGTTGTCAGTGTGTGTGTGTGTGTGTTGTCAGTGTGTGTGTGTGTGTGTGTGTTGTCGGTGTGTGTGTGTGTGTGTTGTCGGTGTGTGTGTGTGTGTGTGTTGTCGGTGTGTGTGTGTGTGTGTGTGTGTGTGTTGTCGGTGTGTGTGTGTGTGTGTGTTGTCGGTGTGTGTGTGTGTGTGTTGTCAGTGTGTGTGTGTGTGTGTTGTCGGTGTGTGTGTGTGTGTGTTGTCGGTGTGTGTGTGTGTGTGTGTTGTCGGTGTGTGTGTGTTGTGGGTGTGTGTGTGTGTGTGTTTTCGGTGTGTGTGTGTGTGTTGCTGGTGTTTGTGTGTGTGTGTGTGTTGTCGGTGTGTGTGTGTGTGTTGTGTGTGTGTGTGTGTTGTCGGTGTGTGTGTGTGTGTGTTGTCGGTGTGTGTGTGTGTGTGTTGTCGGTGTGTGTGTGTGTGTGTTGTCGGTGTGTGTGTGTGTGTGTTGTCGGTGTGTGTGTGTGTGTGTTGTGTGTGTTGTTTGTGTGTGTGTGTGTTGTCGGTGTGTGTGTGTGTTGTCGGTGTGTGTGTGTGTGTGTTGTCGGTGTGTTGTCGGTGTGTGTGTGTGTTGTCAGTGTGTGTGTGTGTGTGTTGTCGGTGTGTGTGTGTGTGTGTTGTCGGTGTGTGTGTGTGTGTGTGTGTGTGTGTTGTCGGTGTGTGTGTGTGTGTGTGTGTTGTCGGTGTGTGTGTGTGTTGCCGGTGTGTGTGTGTGTGTGTTGTCGGTGTGTGTGTGTGTGTGTTGTCGGTGTGTGTGTGTGTGTGTTGTCGGTGTGTGTGTGTGTGTGTTGTCGGTGTGTGTGTGTGTGTTGTCGGTGTGTGTGTGTGTGTGTTGTCGGTGTGTTGTCGGTGTGTGTGTGTGTGTTGTCGGTGTGTGTGT